>NW_009711160.1:14092-46652 GCF_000703405.1 Apaloderma vittatum | reverse complement strand
TTGATTTTGGGCTTATTTAAAAAAAAAAAAAAAAAAAAAACCAAAAACCCAAACCCCAAACACACAAAACCAAAGACACCCCACTTCAGCAAAAACGTCATAGCTGTTTTCAATAAGGCTAGAAAAACCTGGAGAGATTGCCAGCACAAACTCCTTTTTTAAAATGAAATGGAACATTTTGAAGATTCCGAGAAGAAACATAGGAATTCAGCATAGAGATAACCCTGAAGCAGATAGACATTTATTGTTTTCCTCATTAAAAAAATCCTCTTAATTTAGCCATATGTGAAGCTTCTTGAAAGCGCCATCTGCACGTGCTACGCTGGAGTCCTCCAGAGTTCTGCCCCCCCCCACAGCGGGTGCAGCCTCCTCTGCCAGCCCAGAGGCTGCCCCGTGTCCTCAGCCCTGCCCTTCTGCTGCTGCTGGTGACAGAAGAGCATTATGTGGATAATCTTGATTCTGCTATTTCCCGTCTCCAAAGTTCAGCTTGCAAACTAACCATTTGTGAAATATTTGTGCGTGAATGTACATGATGCCAAATCCTTGCGTGGCAGCAAGACGCCCAGAAATAAAGCTGTTGGGAATATTCTTGATTGTGATTGATAAAAAAAAATGGAAACAGTGGCGTTCAAGTGATTATTCAGAAACAGAATACAATCAAACATGAGTGACATGCTGATCAACTCTTCTGACCACGGAGACGCTATAGAGGCCCTGGTGTCTAAGAAAGGTAGTGTCTTTTGTCCCTTTGACTTTGAACGGTCTGATTAAGTGAAAGAAATTCACCTAATTAAGATATCCAGAGGATCATATTCAGCTTTTTGTGATTTATTGCAGAATTTTAGAAGTTAACTTTGTTTTACTGTGACTGTTATATATTAAAATTCAGGACCATCTGCACAGACTTTATCCATGCATATTTCAAACTCTGGAAGAGCTCAAGTTTGAATTAGTGCTGATGTGTGGACATTGTTCATCATTAACACGCTGTACGTGTGCCCAGAAGAAAGGTCAAGGGATCCTGAAATAAAAAAAACTCCCAGTTGACACCTGCTACAGAGAAATGATATTGTGCCAAGCCAAGTTTGAGTACCTGCTTGGGAAACAGGTAGCTAGTAGAAAGGAGGGGGTGCATGAGAGGGTAACTTTATATAATGTGCTTTCCACCCCACAGTTGGTTAAATTTTTGAAAGCTATACCAAGTAGCACAGTTATAACTTGAAAAGGACTAAGTGTTGGGTACAAACTTGGAAAATAAAAAATAGATAAAATATTATCCAGTATCTGTTCCTGTGTAACACTTCAGATTTTACATGGTAGTCTGAACAAGGAGTAAAGGAGAAGGGACTATAAATCTTGAGTGGAAAGTAAGAGCTCTTCAGATCAACCTGGTTTTCCTATAAATGAGTTAAAACAACCCGATTTTTCCTTTGAATGAAATCTTAGAAAGCTCACATACAAAGCTTATTTTCCTAAGAATCCGTTACAACGTGCCTTGTTTCAGCTTCATAACCCGCACGCTGGACTTTCTAGATATATTTCTCTTGAATTATATGCTGTTCTTCTTAATTCAGTCAAATGGTATTTAAGGCCTTACTAGTGAGATGCAGTTAGGAAGAGAAGATCATGCTAGCAGACATCGTTCAGAGCAAACTTGCTTTTTAAAACAAATGTATAAACAATCTGGCTCCCTGACTGCCAGAGATAAAAGCAGAGGTCCATCCTGCTCAACAGCTCAAGATCTCCAGAAGAGCTTTGCACCTCTGCTACCTCCCGGCCACGCACACACCTGCCCTCCACGTCTCCAGAGCACACTCTCCTCCTGCCTTTCTGCTCCTCATGCACTGGCAGCAGTCTCGGCCCCCGTGGCTGCTTCCCACAAGGCAGCCAAAGCACCCGAGGACGGCTCTGCTCACCCAGTCTGTCTTGGGTGCCCAATTCCCGTGGCACGTGCTCCAAAATACATACATTACTGCTTTTAGTATGAGCAAGCATTAACAATCTTAAGTGTTTATATTTTTGAGCGTAGCCATCCTTTTCTGATTATCTACTTGAATGTCTCTCCCCATTTTTTTTATTTTCTTTCTCAAAAGGCAAGCAAACTGCTTCTATATGAACACAAGTGATTTTGAACCCAGGCATTTACATATCAAGTGTCACCAATAACCAGCCCAAATCAGTTTTGTGACAGAAACACACAGCTTAAAAATTCCTGCACCTTACCTGCCCAGCCAAGTTCAAAGGTGTCAGACTGTCAATCTCTGACCAGATAAACAGTGACAAGGTCCTTACTACTCACACATGACACTGAGGTCTGCAAAGAACACAGCCCCAAACAATGTGAGTTTGGTTCAGAGAAAGAAAAAACCACATGTAAAACACATGTAAAAAGGAATAGCATTTTTGGGTCCCCACACAAATCCAACTGATGTAGCCATTCTATGCACTTCCCACAGCAATACAGCAGCTCCCTTTCTGTAGGTGTGTGTTGACACAAAAACTGCATAAACTGAAACCAGGACAGACCAACACTGTCCTTCCAAATGGGACGTTTGGTGAAACAGCAGCCAACCACGGCAAAGTTTCACAGTTTTAATTTTTCCTACCAATTCACTGCTTACAGATCACACACCCCACAACTCTGACACCATGGCCCCATACAGCGCAGCCTTGATTACGATGTCACTGCTGGCCAAAACCAGTATCTAGTTTTCACTTCTTGTACTACAAGCCTCCAGTAGGCACACAAGTAGGGTTCTAAAACTGTCTCTTCCATATAAACTTCATGTTCACGGGTTTTGATCCCTTGGGGTTAACATCTCTAGCCTGGGAAGCTCGCCGAAACATCTTTCCCCTTTTTGTGTAACAGTGAAATGTCAGGAAAGGTGGAGCATCAAACATCCTCCCCCAATCGCTGACCCTGTTATAAGGGTGCACAGTTCAACTGGACACGCTTTGATTTTTGACCAATTAAATTGCAAACCTGCAGGAATTCAAAATGTGTGCAACTGCCAGATGTGGGATCTAGGAAGAGCACGCTGTTCAGGTGAACACTCTGACCACAGGTTTACTTCTTTCCCTTTGAAGTAGGCTGTCATCCATTTGGGTAGAAAATGAAGTGTGAAATATAGAGGCTTTACAACATGTAATGACTGCGACAATTTAGTTAAAGCTGATTTTCAGAAGCGAAGAGCTGAGTTTCAAATTAAATTCCTTATCAGTGGCCACCATGACAGAGTGTATATTTAGGAAATTATTTATTCCAACATGACATAATTAATCGTAATATGTTTTTTAAGTCCTGCATGGCATTCTAGGCACTGGACAAGTAACATATGGAGTGGGAACTCAAACTGAATGGAAGCCTATTATTCATGTATATTGTTCTGGATGTTTACTTAGCAGGTTCCCAATAAGAGAGAACCAAATAGACTTGATTAAACATTTTGAACTTCCTAAATTTTGTTAACAGATTCATTTATTGCTTTAATTAGTTTAGAGAATGACAGGAAGTTTTGCGGGTTTTTTAAGTCTGTTTCCTCTCAAAATAAAACTGCATCAGTGTAATGTCTGACCAGTTCTGCTCCTTGGTTGCAAGTGCATTATGTTGGCTTTTTGACATGCTTGCTAAAGCTCCATGGTCTTTCTTCTAAAAAAAATAATGAAATGTGTGTGTGCATATCTACCTGTACATTGTGGGTATGCGTATCTACATATACATTTCAATATTGCCCTCTGATACCTGCCCAGGGAGAAAGGATTTGTGTGAATATGAAAACATCTTTAACTCTACTTTATCAAGTATTGCACCTTCTGAAGCTGAAAGCCAGGGCTGGAAAAAGACGCAACTCTGCATGAGAGACCCACCAGGTAACTGCTCCTCTGAGTTGCAAAAAGAGACCAGAATTCCTGTAACAATTGGGCCCTGGCCGGTGGCACCAGCATGAGCTGTACGTCCCCTCCTGCCCCAGTACAGCGGTGAGAAGCTGAGCAAGGACTGAAATCCTTCCGCACAAGCACCAGAGCTTCCAGCTTCGTCAGACCGAAGGAAGGTTGATCCGCAAATCTGCTGCGGATCACGATGGGAGGAGGAACTGCCCGTTAAACGAGAGCTCCTCCAGCTCAGCTACAGCATCTGTGTTCGTCCACAACTACAGTTAATCTTGAGAATGATGAGCTATAACCCGAAGCTTTTCGCAACGAACCCTCAATTTGAGGAAAGGCTGAGAAGCTCCCTGCAGCAAAGGGACAGCCCGCCTGCCAGCCACGCTGCTTCACCTTCCCCAGCAGATCCCACAGGCCCTTTGCCCACAGGAGAGAACTGCAAAAGCCAACATTTCTATTGCAGCCAGGCCCACGCAGAAAACTTTGTGGCAGAAAGTACTCAGTTCAGCTGAAATTGCTGAGTATAAGTCATCTGTGTCAGAATATTACAAGGACACCAAAGCTCAGCATCTAGAAAGCAGTTATATAATTATAAAAAATCAGTATGGTGAAGAATTTTCTTTCTCTCCCGCCACCCATCTAAAAGATTAATCAGATCAATCATGGCACATTTCTTTACAGAATTCTACGACTTAAGTGCTGCAGACATTAGCAACATTTCAATCTCCTGTCTCTGATGCTGAAAACATCATCTGTTAGGTTTTTGGCAATGCTATAAGGAAAATCAGGCTGCTTAAAAGACCCAGGGAACATTTCAGGAGATACCAGTGTCAGTCTTTCATTTGCTCTCTCTCTACCTCTCTGCAAAAATTTACATAGAGTCAAAAATATGGATAACTGGCATGGTTGGTGGCACTTCATAAAACTTCATTCAACACTAAAGAGCAAGCATGGGAAGCAGGCTACCGAGCACTACACCAATAAACTTATCTCCTGCTTTCAGTCAAGACACATGAAGAAGCTACATGTTAAACTACTACTGTACTACCACAAAATATGGATGTGGAACTGAAGGGGAGAAGAAAAGCCCACAATTTTATTAAAAAGTGCAAATACAGTGGCTTCACCCTACTTTGAGTGCTAGCGTTCTGGGAAAACAAAAAAAAAAAGCTCTTTAAATTCAGATTATTTCTCATTTGCATTTGCCATTACTGAGATTCTTCCTACAAGGTCCAATTAAGAAAAATTTTTCTTTTCTACAAGGCAAATTTATAAAAAATTCAAATAAACTCTTTGATGCATTTTCTGCATAAACTAATCATGAATAAACATAATCCTGTTGCTCTAAGAACAGATGCCATCCCGCAACTCCCTGCCCCCGACAGCTCTGCTCTCCAATCATAAAGGAGAAGCAAATTGTTTGGCCAAGTTTACAGAATGAACCATAAATCATAGGCATCTTTGCCAAAGCCAACTCATGTTTCTTTTATGAAACAATTGCTTCTAAAAGAATTTATATTCATTTTTTTATATATGCATTTTTTATAAAATACATAAGGAAAGTAGAACATACTGTTCTGTTTCTCCTTTAAAAACGCTTGGTATTTTTCAGTTCTGGTTGAGGAAGCAAACATTTGCATTTTCACATGGATTTCTGAAGCTAGTTGCATGGACCTGGCTGCAGTGTTTTGACGGATTTGGAGAACATTAAAATTGCTTTGGAATATCTGAGTCACCATTATTCACAAAAGTACGTTTGAAACTAGAAAACCTCAGGGATTTTTCTTGTAGTAAGATGCCGGAAATATCAGTAAAGGACGACTTATGCATCTTCACATACAGGTAAAATTTCAAAGCTGGATGCTTTCTCAGGACTTAAAAAAAAAAAAAAATCCAAAATCTGTGATGAATATAAAGAGAGCTGAGCTGTTCGAGGAGAATAAGTGCAGCAATGCCATTCTGACAGGTCGGGGCACCTCCCTCTCTTCCTAGAGAGCTTTCACAGAAAAATCTGACCTGAACGGATCGTCGCGAGCCACAGCTGCACACGGGCAGGTGTGGGGCAGCTGCACACGGGAAGGTGTGGGGAGCACAACGGGGCACAGGCGGCTCCGCTGAGCATGGGAGGACACTGCGGCACAGAGGAGGCTCCACACTCGCCTGCCTCGCTCCACCACATCGGTCGCTAACCCAGCGGCACACGCTGCTCCTCAGGCTGCTTGGAGCTGCAGCACTGGAGAAAACGGTGCGCCTGTCCTCAGGCTTTGAGGAGAGATAAAGAACACGTATCTGAAGAAGAGGCATATACCACTGCTGTATGCGACAGTCACTTCAGAGCAGCTTGCTAGCCTCCCAGCTGAACCCAAGCGCTTGGCGGTGCCCTGCTCTTCGGGCTGCCCTGCCCCCCCCTGGAACAGGCGATGCTCTGGCTGCCCTGCTCACACCTGGAACAGGCGATGCTCTGGCTGCCCTGCTCACACCTGGAACAGGCGATGCTCTGGCTGCCCTGCTCACACCTGGAACAGGCGATGCTCTGGCTGCCCTGCTCACACCTGGAACAGGCGATGCTCTGGCTGCCCTGCTCACACCTGGAACAGGCGATGCTCTGGTTGCCCTGCTCACACCTGGAAAACGCCATTCAGACAGACTGTCCCGGCTCACAGGAGGCCGAGTGCCCAGTTCTGTGCAGGGCTAGAGTGTGATCAGCCCTCAAGGGTCAACAATGGCACTCTCCCAGGGTACATGGAAGGCTCCAAGCCTGTGATACTGCTTTGCTTCCTTTGGGGACCCCGAGTTTGACACAACACCTCTGCTTTTATTCTCTAAGGATTTCTTATCATCTTGTCTGATCTGATCTGTGGCTCTAGTTGCTGGAATGGACACAGAGATGCAGTAAGTGGGACAAGACTCTGCTTGTTCATGTCTACCACCCTCATATCAAAAAACAGGACCTTTTAGAATGACAGAATAGTTCTGTTTGGAAAAGACCTTTAAGATCATGGAGTTTAACCATCAATTGTAGCAGAGTCAAAGCTGATCTTCCCTTTCCCACACAGTTCTGAAGATTAAAGATTTTCCCCAACCATAATAAATTCAAAGTTCTTCCTCGCATTGTATCTCTTTTCTGAGACCTGCTTTGCTTCTCCCATCTGCACTTTACCTCTGTTCCCCTCTAACTGGTTCCTTAATTTTCCTACCTCAGCATGCTCATCACTCTTTCTTTTCTTCTACATTTTTATGTAACCAAAAAAATCCAATCTAGACTAAGAGCCCCAGCGTGCCAAGTGCTGTGCCAACACCACGAAGAAGCCATTTCTGTTGTGAAGAGGACAAAGCTTTTTCTTGGTCATTCTTACACTTCATATCCTACGCTGCAACACATCATTACAGCTATCTACCACCTCCTGCTTATTAGTATTAAAATGTCTTCTAGAGTAAAAGCACATTTCAGTAGGCATTAAAACCAAGTGTCTCGTTGTAGGCTTTATCCTTTCTGCAAAGCAACAACATTTACAACAAGAACAACACAAGAGCCTAATGCCAGAGATGTGAGATCTGTTTTGCCTTGCACTTGTTTAACACACCCCAAATGAAAGGCACTATTTATTACATATTTTTGCTTAAATGATATTTTCAGGATGAGACAATGGCCACTGGGAACAAGAACTTTGGGCTGGAAGAAAGTCATACTAATTTCTAATAACGCAGCATATAATGCATGTCAGTCGGAGGATGAACAATTTCTCCTATTCAGAGTTTTCATCTGCTTGCTTGTCATACAAAGTATATGCATTATGCGATTAAATAACTCATGGCCCCATAAATCGTTAACCATGTGTACAGTACATAATTCAGTGATCTCCAAACCATGTTACAATATGCTACTTCAAAGCTTTTCCAGACTTAGGGGAAACAAAACAAAACAAAAAAACAAAACTTAAAAAAAAAACCCGAACAAAAAACCCTGCAAAGCTTTGTTCACCAAACATTGTGCCAGTGACCTTTCTCTCTAGTTTCCAGGGCATGTTTGCTCAGTTAACTGCTAAAAACATTTTAATGCTATATTCAACCCCTGCAAAGTCAAACCGACGCATGACAATCCATCAAAATCAGCCAGATAACAGAAAGCACATTCTGATTCCAGAATTATTGCTGTCTGATTCTAAATGACAGCGTATAAAACAAAAAGAGCAGAGAGTTTGATTTTCCAAAGCAAAATTAAGCCCTAAGAACGATAAGAGAAAAATCCTTTAAGACCAAGATCCTAGAGAAATGATATGAAATTTAACAGGATGAAAATGTATGCAACAAGACAATTGCATTTTCACACATACAAACTTCAGTCAAATAAAAAGGTTTCTAAATGCGTGTGTAACTGCGGACTCACAGAAATAGAAGTTATGAAATTGTTTCCTGACAATTAAAGCAAAGATGTGTTTATGCCATTAGGTCTAGATGCAAATTCTTTCCCCAGGGTCCATCTCAAATCTAAGGATTAGGTGCGTAGTGATGAAATGTTTCAATTATCTTCATTCATAACACTTACTACTAATTAAAATGTATAATTCAGAGCAAAAAACCACACAAGTTGCAAGATAGCCTGCTTTATGTAAAAAGCTTTGCTAGCATTGTTAGTCAGCATGAAGTTTTTGTCTCTCAGAGTCACCAGTCTCCCAATTCCTATCTCCTTGCAACAGCGGAGAATGAAACATCACACCTACACAGGAAGATATGGTGCCAAAGTAGCAAACACATGTCCACGGAAAGATCTACAAATCTCAGCAGAGACTTTGACCCGTCTTTAACAAAGAGCGAGTCAAGGTGGGTAGTGCAGTAAGAAGTGTTCCAGCTGCTAGCCGCTAAACCCTTGGGACCCTTGGAACAAACCTGGTAACCTGGCTGTGAGGCTTCCTTCCTCAGAAAGACCCCTGAGAGCACAGACTGTGAGCAAACGTGACCAAGATTTAACTCTGAAGGACTGAGCACAATGTCCTTGCCAGCCACTGATACAAACAAGTAGTTCCTCACACTGTGATCCTTCCGGAACCTGGACTCAGTGGGGATGGAGTCAATTTTGAGAAGGGACATACTGGGTAGTCCAGCAGAACACTTCTCTTGGGATGTAATGGCAGGCTGGATTCACAAAAAGCTGTTGAAAAAGCAATAGGACGTGGGAGAAAATGTTCTTTAAAAATAGATGTAAGCACAGCGATCGACTGTGATTTCATCATTTGTGTCTTGATTGGGAAATATTTCAAGATCCAGGATATCTTAAGGTACCTGATCCTGAACAACTGTGCTGCAATCCTCATGAGGACTTCACACATATGCAAATGTTCTCAGTTAAAGTTATGTTCAAGATAGTACAGTAGAAGAACCTGTTCTCTGATTTCTGAACTTTCTTTTGTGATTCAAGCTGGAAAAGGAGTTGCAATGGATGCAAGCTGGAGATGTGTTATTTTCCATATGATTTCCCTGTAACTTCAAGGAGGGCGGGAGGAAATGGTTCCAGCCCACCGTCAGTGATCAACCTCCTAACTCAGCAGCTCACTTGTCACTTGGACACAGTCCTTCCTACTTGCCTTTTTTTAATGCCTACAGCAAAGTTCAAGCAGCTCCTCTTCAGCATTGAGGAAATTTTAAACACTTCTCATGTTTGTCTGACCTTGTCTTACAGCACTGCCTGTGGCATTTTCTTTTGGCCAACAGCAGCGATACTGAAGCCCCTCTACTTGTCTCCCTCCTTCTCCACATCTCTTCAAGATCTTGTTCCGTCACAAGAGCCGAAGGGAATTATCCCACCGTTACTGGACAGACACACTGGGGGATGGGGAATGGTGGGACTTGTATCTAACCACAGATACAAATAGAAATATTATTCCCAGTTCTGTTGTTCAGTCAGTGGGTGTTACCCTGACGGACACACATGCAAAGCAACAGAGCACACGCTGATCGTGCATGAACACCTTTAACGCACCGACGTAACAACAGAGTAAGCAACAACAACACCCAAAAGGAGCTCTTGCGTTCACTTCAGCAGCAGCAGCTTTTTGGGTGAAAGCGCTGTATATGTGCACAGATTACAGTGCCCAGCAGTCGTGAAACACAAGCAAATAATAATATAATTGACTAAATCAATCAGAATTCGGAAAAGACATGTGCCAGCACTCCTCCATGAGGGCCTGTTTTAGTGTCTAGACCCCAATGCACTCATGAACTGCAGCGAATTTCCTACAGGCAACGCTCTTCTGCCTGCTGAGACAGACATCAGCTGTTTCAGCCAAGGGCTAAAGCCGCAGTCCTTCTGGCAATGGAATTAGCTACTGCCCAAGGCAGGCTCCAGCACCCTCAGAGCTATTGTTCAGTACTGAAGCACCGCTGTGCTTCCAGTCATCAGAAAATCTGTCCTGTGCAAAAACTTTCACACATTTTGACCACAGAAGTCGGCATCTAAATCCAGAGTGTATTCTATGAAGGAAAATAAAGGAGAACTGATATGAAGTGCCCAATTCTCACACTTGTTCCTCAGGCTAAACAGCACACTTATTTTTTCAAAAATCTCCACTCTCTCCTTACTTTGGAGTCATAGCCCTTACCCAAAGTAATGAAGGAAAACACACCATAATAAAGAGACTGTAAACTGCTCATACACGGAGCCCTTATTCCTCTGCATATTTTTCAGGCTTAATGCTTTTCTAAAAATGAGATAAACCAAAGGCTCTCTTTTTAAATTAAAATTAGAAACCAGCCAACGAATATCATATATTTATAAACATACACTTAAAGCATCAAGGAAAATGATCACACTACCTGGATATGTTTTACATCACGCACCTCTAATCCAAATCACCACAAAAACCGCTCCATGCCCCTCCCAGCTATTGAAACGGCTATAGAAGAGCCCTGAAAAGGGTAGCCAGGATACCGCTTGCCAAGCGAAATTCCTGTGCCTGCCGTTGGTGGAAGCCCTGAACAAAGAGGTGCATTTAACACGGCTTCCTAAACTTTGCCAGATTCAGGCTCAGACAGATTTCTGGCAGGAACGAGATGCTGAGCCAGGAGCCTGTCGCTGAGAATGACCTGCCCCCTCGTTCCCACGAGCTCCTCCCTTGGGACAGATGGAAGAGAGTGAAAACTCCGTCATTAATGGGGGAATGGAGCGTGGGGCGAGAGCAACCCTCGCGCCCAGGGCGAACAACAACCGGGCTCTTTGCACTGAACAGCAAAACTTATGGAAAATCCTACAGGATATAAAGAGCAACACCACAAATCAGGTTCCGCACAATACAAGCGGCGCCTACAAAACATCTTCCAAGATCTGTGTGATTTACGAAAGCAGGATGACCTTTCTCCAGGATCTTTTTTATCCTGTCCTGCGGAGCTCCTGCAGACATGCAGATACAGTTTACATTTTTAGAAAGGTTTCAAAACTTCATACAAAAGCTATAATTGTTTTTTTCAACTGCATGTGATTTTTACCAGGGAAATCCGAGTTTAATTTTATGCAGTCAAAAGAAAAAGAAATGCCATTGGCAAAGGAACGTTGCTTGCTTCCAGAGAGGATAAGGTAGACCTGATCCCTAACGTAGGTGGCCCTGAGAACTGGTGGGGTACCTGTTGGAACTCTGATGGGTCACACGTGATATTGTACAACCACAGCTTCAGCTTATGAGTGTCCAACATTCAACATAAATCAAAACACAGGAGGATCACACTTTCTATCTCTTCTTATCAACTCCTGAGTACCATATTTCAACGTACTTCCAGCTCCAAATCCATGTCACGCTCCACATGAGTAAGTTTCTGTGTATTCTACATTGAAAAATACGAAAATCCAGTTTTATCCTCATTTCTGAACAAACATCTGAGATTCCTGAAATTTCAGCCCAGGATTCAACTAAAATCATGGCAAAGGAAAGAGAAATCCTAAAACAGACGGAAAGAACACAGTTGCTGTTTGATCCATAGAGAACACGTATCCTGTGACAGATGACACACCGCGAGGCAGAGCACGCCGTACGCATCTCGTGTAGAGCTACTGCATCTCTGCATGCCCTTGAAAAAAAATGGCTGATGCAATCCTAAATTACATTGCAGGAGTGTGGTATAAATATTAGTTATACTGGTTGTTCCAGAGCTTGTAGCCAATGAAACTAGTACAGCAATTAAAACACAGAACTACGTTCTGGTGGGCATTTTCCAGTGATAAATGTTTGAAAAGATCTTTGAGAGAAACAATGGTATATTTTAATTTTTAATAAATATGCAAAATGTTTGGATACACCACTGCTAGTTCTAATTTCTGACCATATTTGCAAAACGTAAATATTATACCTCAGGCCTTCAATGCGAAGATTATAACATGCAATCTTTGATAACACAGTTTTCAGGGAGTTTGCTTTTTCTCTTCTTTTAAACAAGAAAAAACCTAAATGGATACAGGGAGGAAAAAAAAGAAGCCACTATATTGTTCTGTAAACTTTTTGAAATAGAAACATCTGATCCATGAACAAAACCAGAACTGACATTCAATGCAACAGATTTCCACAAAAAGATATTCCTACCCAACGCTTTGATTCTATTTACAGAGGAACAAAACCAAGGAAATCTGAATAAAATCTTCTAATCCACAGGACTGGCACAAACACTACATGATGCAACTACCATTTTACTAGAGGGTAGTACCTAATGCACTTCAGCATGTCTATGAGCATCCTAAGAGGTGATTGCAGCCGTTCAGAAGGTGAGGTGCCTGTGGTTGCTGCCACTGCAGATCACCGGAGTCTCCTGCAAGTCTGATGCGACCACAAAGGGACTGCAAAGCTCCGAGTCCCTGAGGGAGCCTCACCGCCGAAGCTGTGGCACTGCCGCGCTGGCACGCACAGCCCTCCGTGCCATTTTGGCATTTCTATCTACACTTTACTGTCTACACATTTCTATCTATTTCTATCTCTGTGAAAGGCAGAGTAGAGTTTCAAAGTTCAAGCAACCCTGGCGAATTTCGGAGGTTTGGTAACCGCATAAAATGATTATGTCCCTTTTAGTCTGTAAATACCTTACGAAGGGTTTTCGAAGACACTGCGAGAAATGAATATGGCTAAGAGGGCTGGTTTTCGCTGCCCACGCTTTCACGAATATTTAAACGTGCAAAAATGCTAACACATGGGATTATCTTTCAAAATGTAAAACAAAGGGTTTAATTTAGCAGCAGTGCAGGTCATGGTTAGTAAAATACACTTACTCCCCAAGTTAGTGTGTGTTCTCTGAGAATGGAAACTATCACAGTCGCATCTTCAGGGACTAGAACTTCTAAAGGAGTTTAGATCATCTGAAATGTATGACGTATCCTAAAACATGTTATTTTAAAAATAATTGTAATGTTTATTTTAGCTCACGTGTAGTAGCATTCGGAGGGGCAGAAGGGTGCTGAGAAAAAGCACCTAATAATGTTACTAAAAACCCAGAGTCTTCATACTTTTGCATAACTATCATCTTTTGATATCAAAATTTATTCTTGTGGCTTCTCCTGGAAAATTTTTCAAGTTCAGTAATTTTTTACTGGCAAAAAGCACATGAAACTAGAGGTCAGCAGTGACATTACCGAATATAAACATTTGTGAGATTAATCTTCAGGAAATAATTATGCACTTTCACAAAAGTGTAAGACAGACTTTTAAAAAAAAAACAAGTTCTGAGCAACAAAAATTTTCCAATTGGCATAGCAGAAAATGTGACAAGAGATAAAGCTGTTTCACTGTTTTGCAACATCTGGATAATCAAAATTCTACCCAAATTCATCCTGTAGGATCTGTGATTCTCAATTGTAGTGCAGCACAAGAAACATCCTGGTAATTGTTAACTTGAAAAGCTTCAGTACACTACATGTAAACAGTCCGAGATCACATTTACAGCTAAAATAAACTAGTGTTAACTGTGGTACACTGAATTCAGAGCCTATATAAAACATGAAAGAAATTGTGTCATTGTACAACGTCTCAGATTTGTCCCTTGAATTTTCATGCATATTCCAGAAAATACAGGTTATATTCAATTATAATTTTTATTTAATTAGATTGTACTTTATACCTTAAAAGCAATGCAGAGAAAGCATTGGCAGGCTGGGGTCTCTGCAGCCTGCTGGACTCCACTCAAGGCAGGGCTGAAGGACACCAGCATCACAAAACGCCAAACCAGAGGCGGCTGCCATCGGTCCAGCTCTCAGCATGTGCTTCATCCCAGACAGCCCTTAAGCCAAACTGTGCCATGCTCTCTTTCACTACTGCACTGGTATGCTATTCTTAAAAACTCCTTTTGTGCCAGATAGGTCTTGGCTGCTATAAATGACATTCTACAAAAAAAAACAAGAACAAAAAACAACACACCAAACCAACCAATCAACCAAATCCATCCCACTGTCATTTCACAAGAATTAACTGAAAACTATTCTGCCTAATTTTGCAGCAAAATCCCAGTTCAAACAGCAGTAAACACCTCCAATCAGAAGTACAGACCATGAAAACACTGCTTTGCTATACACAAAATCTCTGCTTGTAGCTGTGTGTTACAATAAAGTATTTGGAAACCTGTGTTTTGAGGAGCAGTAGGAACTAGTCTAGCAGCAAAATGGGCAAGTCAAGGAATATGCAGAAGCTGTCAAACATAGCACATGGTCCCCTAGAAGCACACAGAAAATTTCTTATTTACAGTAACAAAATACATCTCTAGGGTGTCAAAAAAAAAAACCCTCAGAGAACTATCTTTAAGGAGACCCACTGCCAATTCTTCACTGGTTGCCTTTTTCCAGAAACATCCATTTGTTAAAACCCAAGATGAAACATTTCACCCAAGTCCCTGCAAGGAAACGAACAGTCTCGACAGTCTCTCACTTCCTCCTGTTGGCATTACCCCGCTGCACAGACACCTCCCAGCACTCGCCACCAAAGGGACCAGTGTTCCTCAGGCTCCCACAGGTGCCCACCTCACGCACACGCTCACCTGCCCAGCCCGGTGCCGAGGGCACTCGCCTTCCACGTGGGTACCGCGGGGCTGAGGACCCGGCTCCAAACCACACGAGATAGAAAGAGAGACTGAGGGAGATTCTCCTCTCAGGCAAACGCTGGAGCCAGCGGGCTTTTGGCTGCACAAGCACAGGTGTCTCTGCTGCAGGAAGCAAATGGTGAGAGAGTTTGTCTTTGTCACAACAGAGGGAAAACGCTCAAGTTCCTGAAAACTTCGCAGGCTTGAAAAAGTTCTCCCCCAGCAGCCATATAGCATTTCAACTAAATGCAATACTGCAGCTCACTACACAAAAGGGAAAGGCCAGCTTGTATCACCCTTTCTTTTGATTTTATTATTCCACATCAAAGAAAATATTTTGGCATATCTATTCTACACATAAATATTCCTGAAATAAAACATCTGCTTAACATGCTATTCAAACTCTACTGGGGACAAATTCTACTTTCACAGATACCCACGCAAGTGTGGAGAAGTTAGCGATTAGAAATGTTAGAAAAATTGGACACACTTCCCAGGATTATTTTTCTGAGCTGGTTCTCTTCACTTTCCTCACTCTCAGATGCTTTCCTCCCCACCACCCCTTACATAATTTGGCGTCCCAATTTAAAATTCCATTTGCTGCATTTATTGAGACAGTTGCTACCTTTACTAAAAGGCATCACCTGGCTTTGCTCAGAGATTTAGCGGTCTTTACAAAAGCCCCATCATTGGCCTTTCTTTCCAAGCTCGTCTGGAGTTTAGAAGTAGCACACAGAAGTTTGGCTGGATTCGCAGAAAGTAAATCCACCGTACTTAGAATTCCGTGCCCATGACTTTGTACAATGGTACTTTACCTTACCTGGGATAACAACTCTGCTAAACGTGTTTCATTTTTTATCAAAGTTGGGCTTTTTTAATACGAGATATAAAATATTGATATTCCTATTACATCCCACAAGGGAAAAGAAACACCATTTGCTATAATCAGGGGAAATGTTTTATTGCCTAAGACACACATTTATCTCCCTCGCAAACAGAAGTCATAAAAAGAACATACAACTGGTTAAATGTTACTTGATGTACCTTAGGTCCCAATTGGTTTGCTTTAGGTCCTGCAGTGTCTTGTGGAATTAAATCCAGGCATGAACACAGGTTAATGCTTTTTCTTTCCTTTTAGCAGAACTCTGTCAGTCTGGCCCACACCCCAAGAGCTTTCACTTCAGACTATCCTGCAAGCAGCACTGTGGGTCTCTCCTTTACTTCTCCTTCCCAATGCTCCACCGATTCATCGCTGACTAATTAATTATAAACCTCTGTTCTTAAAGCTCTTATATAAATCTCTGTCCTTGTTGCCATCCTGCAGATCTATTCAGTGATCACACTCTTACTTAAATCATATAAGAAAGACTGGTCTGTCCCTTTTATCTGAAAGGCTGTTAAGGAGGCCTAAATTCTAAAGCTTTTTGTAATGAACTGTTCTTTCTTGAAGACAGTTTACCATCAAGCATCCTTCCAGGTCTCATGAAGGGCTACACTGCACAAACCGAGATGACAGTTGTCAGAAGGGAAGGCCAGTTCTTTCCTGAATAGAAAGAAGAATAGACTTGTCTTTTTGCTTCTGTCCTTTCTCCATTGTACTTTCAAGGCACAACTGGAGCTCCTACAGCAATAGGTATTTTTCTTTGCTAAGATTCATTGTTGGACGCTCACGGGTATTCTGAGTTCCTAATTCTAAACCCACTTCTCTCTTTTATAAACCTACACGTTATTTGTATCTAAAGGACTTGCTTTGTAAAGGCTGCAGTTTTCAGAAACTTGATTCCACTTTCTTCCAGGGCCTTCTGTCTTCCTCTCCTCCTCCTCCTCTGCTGCAATGCTCTCTTAAAGAAATCTCTGATGTGCGCTGCTATTCAAAAATAAAATCAGGTATTTGATCTTTTCTGTCCAGACTTCCATCTCATTCTCCATTTCCCTGTATTCTGCCACATGCTGCATTGTGTGTCATACGGTTAGCTGAACAGCCACTGTTTAACAGCATATATTGAAAATACCAAAACGGATAAACACACTCAAGACTACATTTCACCGTAATATTTCACATGAGACATAAGCAATCTGTGAAAGAGAATATTTCCAAGTTTTTTAAGTCTAACTCACTTGGAATTCCATACTGAAAAAGACGGACTGAAATCAGAATGACAGATTTTCTAAAAAGCTCCGAGTTTAAAAAAAAAAGGGTCTTCTAGAGTAGCACTGTGAATCAGTCAGGAAATGTATGGTTCCCGGCCTCAGATTTTAATTCTGTCCTCTGTGCCAAAGACTGCTTTTTAGAGATTGAAATATAGGTCTTGATGCTTGTCCCTTTGAAGCTAAGGGTTCACATCCACTTTAGCTGAAAGAAATGCTGTCCAGAGGCTTTCATGCTCAAGTTCGATGACTCAAAATCTACTACACTTCACCTAATACCCAGAGTTGAACAATATAAGCCCTCGCTCATACAGAGCTGTTCCAGTGAGTGTGAGCAATTGACAACGTAAGGTAATTTTCATCTGATCTCAGATTTCGAGAAAGCACATTTGCATGCAAGTGTTGCTTGGAATTTCCAATGTAACAAATTTATTCTGTCTTAGCTTACAAAACCAAATTATTAGTGTGTCACTATTTTTTTAACAATCTTCCCAAAATAGGGTGTTGGGTTCTTTCTTTTTATTTAGTTTGGGATAATTTTTTTAAAGGAGAACTTTACCTGAAATCTTTGAGGGTAGTGAATAATAAACAGAGCATACCAGCCTTTGCTCAGATGCAGCTAAGTGTTCTGGATTTCCAGTTGCAGGCCCATTCAACAGAGGTATGAATTCCCTAATGCACTTTTGTCATTGCTATATCCTCAGGCCTGTGATATTCTGGATGCACGGGAATGCCAGTTCTGCAAAAATGCACACAACTTATTCACACAACAATAACAGCTGACATTTTCAGTGGTATGTGATCAGGTTTAACCATGACTTAAGGTTGAAATTCAGCAAATCATCACACTTCATTACTTTCTTCTTTTCTTCTCCCTTCCTTGATGTGAGGCTATTTCATTTATTTATTTGTAGATCTATATTTAAAATTTAATTGAAGAATATAAAGATGCATCTTTGGATATATGAACCCAAGCGTATGCAATATCACCTCTATAATAAAGGTTCGCGCACAATTTTTGGATCGGATTTATACTTCTTCCATTCCAAAGAGAATTCATGAAGGAAATCACGATGTGGTAAAAAGACAAGTTAGCCAGTCTAAAGAAACAGTTTAGAAAAATAAATTACTGTTCTTCTCATTTTTAAGTATCACTTATTTCTCAATCCCGTAAGACGCTGGCGTGTAGCAAGCACTGAAGGATACCCCTCTCCAAAGCACCTTTTGCCAGTCACCCTCTTAGGATTTTGTAAAATCTAACCTCTATTCATGTGTCAGCATTTTGCCAAGGTTCCTGTTAGAGGGGACAACATTTCAGACACCTATTAGAGTTCTGACACTTCAGCTTTTAACATGTCATTCGAACAACGCAAAAATGCATTTGCACAAGCATACCAAGGGTTTAAGGCAATGGAAAAGCTGAAAAGGCACCAAGTTATTTCCTACCTTTGCCTCTGAAAATTCTGTTTCTGGGAAGGATGCTTTGAAAAAAAAAAAAGCTAGAGCTTCTATCCCCTGCCCTCCCAATTAGGACAACGAACAGGATTTCACGGCTCTATAGCATGCTGTCTGGGCTTCCTATGTGCTAGATCCATTAGTTGTTTGCTGGGGGAAGTTAAATTAGAAATGTTTTATTATGATTTCCAAATTACTGTGTAAAAAATGCTTCAATAATCCTTACAGCACAAAAAAGTCTGTTTTGCCCAACAAGCAACTGACAGCCTTCTAATGCAGTTACATTAAAGTGCTTTTCTGAGTGCGAGGCACTTTTTAACTAGCTCCTTAGGGCATTGTTAGATATCATTGCTTACAGCCACTGCGAGCCACTGCACCGTAACAGCGCTTCCCACTTCCTCCTGCTCAGTCAAATACAAGAGGTGACTTTAAACACAACAAAAAGTCTCAACCAGACGAGATACCAGATATGAGACTGTCTCTTTACATGCAACAAGAGCCCAGAATGAAAGCATAGCCTTCTGGAGAAAGATGGATCCTGGGGCAATAAAGAACAACTTCTGCAGGTGCAGTAATTTACAGGAAAAATATTAAATTCTTATTTTCTGTTAAGCATACAGCAGTCTACTAAACGAGTAAACTTGAAGAAATCTCAAAGTCATCTTCACTAAAGGAGTGAATCCATTTAATCTAAACGTGAAAAATTATGAATATGAGAGGCAACAGTGAATATTTTGAAGTGGAGATTACTAAAAATACCTTATTAAGTATTTATTTAAGAAGCTAACTGTCATGAATTTTACAGCTCTTCCAATCCAGAAATTTGGAAGGTATTACCTTCTACAGGCAAAGGGACTCAAACGGTTCTTGAATAAATCCTTGATAGCTATCAGAAACTGCA
Source organism: Apaloderma vittatum (assembly GCF_000703405.1). NCBI lineage: Eukaryota > Metazoa > Chordata > Aves > Trogoniformes > Trogonidae > Apaloderma > Apaloderma vittatum. The sequence goes on along the minus strand of NW_009711160.1, from coordinate 27,226 downwards.
TCCAAAGTTCAGACGCTTTTTTGCAACAAAAATCTTCTCAGCACTGTCAGCTCTTATTGCCCAGGGAGACTGCTAATAAAGCCAATGTGAAACCTTAGCCAGTGTCAGACTGTTTTCAGGACAGATGAGGCACACACACGCTGCTTTTCCAGACCCAGCTAGGACATAACCAAAAGCATTCCAAAGTTGCCTGACTCACAGAAGAGTGAGTGGCTCCCTGTTCCTCTTGCACAGATCCTCAAGCTCCCAGTCCTGTGTGTTCCCTCCTGCTGGAGAGGGGATCAGCCAAGAAACCCTGGGCAGCCTCTCAGCAAGTGTGGTTTGATACCGAAGTCTGAAGGCCACTTTCTGCCACAGTGACACAAGGGATTTATACTGTCAATCCTAGTTCTCTCTCCCGGATTTTGCTATGTTGTTTTTTTTCTTTTATTCCTCTAAGTCACAAGAATTGATCCACATTAAGGCAAATTTACAAGGAGTTCATACTCTTCCCTGACACCCAGTGCTCCCAAGCACACGGGACAATAGAAGATATCACAGGTAGCAACCAGAACTAAAGGAGCATGTTGTATCAGAAAAGCAAAGTATCGAGCAGTTCTGGAGAATAAGACTGATATGATTACAGTGTGATTGAGTTCTCCACAACGGAGATAGATGACCATTTACTTTCTTCATTTATCTACCCACATCCGCACTTTACACTTCAAGACGCTGAAACTCTTGCATCATCCCATTTATCTAAGGGACCAAAAGCAGCACACAACCCACGTGGAAATAAAATGTGGCCCTGGAATATATGTTGAGCAGTTTTTCAGTAAATCTTATTTATTTCCTCCGAGTTCTCAATATCTAAAGCTTTTATGTATTCATTATCAGCAACATGTCGAGTAATGTGATAACTTGACAAGGTTCTATTGAAGCAGCTTAGCGGGACATACAGTACTTACGCTGCCTGATAAGAAAACATTCAGAAAGGTCATATCCTCCGTTGTATTCTCTATCTCTCTGGGCAGCAGCACTTTGGGTTTTTCTGAAAACTAAAGTTTGAAAAGATTCCTGGTAAAAAGTGAGTGAAAAGCAGTTTGGTTGCATTAGTACAATGATGATCAGTTACTATCATTGTTCATGTTATTTTCAAAACTGGATATTAAAATAAAACCCTTGCCAAAAAGTGCCAACTCACCTTGCTCCCCCTATCAGCTGCTAAGTGGTACAGAAAGTCAAATCAGATTTAGAACCAGACAGACCAAAACATGCACCCTGACTTGCATTTATATGAGTAGCAAGGAGTTACTCTATTCTGAAAGTCTTGTGATGTTAGAGACCTACAGAGATTGTTCTCTGCCACTTACTCTGCAGAACAAGGACAGAAATAAGAAAAAGGGTTCGGTCAGGTTTCTTCCCTGAGATCTCGAGATTATCCACGGCCTGAACAGAGAGTGCTTGGAGCCCTCTCAGGACAAAGAAGACGAGCAGCAACGCTGAAGCCTTTGATATGCCTCACAGCTGGAGATTTGCAAAAGGACACTGTGGAGCCCTATTTGTCACACATTCTCCTCCACTGCAGTTCCTGTGACTCCAAGGTGAGCTTGGCCAGATCAAAGAAATTCTCGCTGTTCAGGGACCTGAACACAAGCTGACAGCCCAGCTACCTCCTTACGGTACCACCACTAGTTACAAATATGAGGCTTCAGACCCATTACTCTCCTTTGGATGCGTACCGCCCCCTATGACACAAGGCATGACGCTATGAGGCATATGGGGGACACATTCGGTTTGCTATGTAACTTAAAGCACGTGTGCTTAGTCACAAAATCTTCACATATAGGCCCACTACAAGTGTTAAAAAGAACTACGAAAGGCAATTTCTCTAAGCAGTCATTTCTAGTAGCTAAAAGTCTTCTATATTTTTCAAGACATCTTGCAGCTCATTTCATTGAACAAATTGAGCTGATCAGGTCACTTTTATCGTTACCTCCCTCGATCACTTAATTTACCTTGTGCATGCAGAGCTCTTTCAAGTGAGTTTTACCAACAGAAAAATACAAATGTCATTATTGGACTTTATTAGCTACAATGTTACCTTTTGATGAACTTGACTAAAACCAATGGTGTGATTGTAGAACTGGCTCACAGCCGGATGCCAGAAGTGAAACAGTGAAATGAATAATAGGAGGAAGGGAAAAGAACAGAACTATTAGAAAATTAAAGAATCGTCGTTTACATAAACATCTGCTCATTCTTAAATCTTTTGAAAGACAATCATTTTAAATCCCAGTAAATACTGCAACTCAGTTCATTAAGGGTCAGAAAGACTTGGGTTTTTTCCCCCTTGCTCAGAATGCTGTTGGGATCAGAATCAGCAGATTAAAGAGTCACTGTCAGCTGTTCTGCCCGAGGGAGGATTCTCCTTGCAATGAGATGAGGGGCTGCATTTGAAAAATGAGAGAAGTGGAGGGCTGAACACCTATAACAATCATTTCTTTAATTCTGATTGAAAATCAGCCTGACCATCAGTCCTTGGTGTACTTTTATTAAGTCTCACTTGCTGACAGAAGCCTGATTATTCTTCCTACTGACAACTCCTATAAGTAAAATTGAAGTTTAATTCTTGGATGTAGTTAACAAATGGCAGCAGATTCAAGATGGAGAGTGAAACACTGTCCTCAGTTTGTGATGTTAAGCCCTCTACGGCCACAACAGTTGGGTAACTTGGCAGCTTGCAATTAAATGCTGTTTTCACACCAAGGTACAACTCCCCACGAGACTGAGTGTCCCTGTGCACAGCAGGGGATGGGGAGCAGGTAGAACTGGCCAGTATTTTATTGGCAAGTAATGATTATATCAGATCAGAGGATAAATTTTAGCTCAAGTTGAAGTTGATATCATGCTTCTTTTGAAGATGAAAGGAAATGATTCTGACTTTGACTTTGTGCCTGGCCCTCTTCACAGCCATCTCACCAGGATGCCTGGGACTACAACAACATGTAGACTCTGACTTGCTCCAAAATCTTATGTTAGGGCTCAGCACTAATCTTAAACTATCTGGCTTTTCAGCAACTTCATCTGTGGTCCTATGAAGATCTTAATTGTCTATTGTTCTTTTCTTGTTTTGTTGTTTAAAAATTTAGTTCAGAGTGATAAGTCAGGCGCTGCAGACACACACGCACTGTAAGAGACGCTGTAGGGGAAACCTGTCTCCTGAGTTCCAGCAGGAAAAACAAAAGAGTCCCGAGGCAAGGCGAGGCTGGGAGGAGAGTGCCTACGCACAAAGGCTGGGGTTGTGAAGCAAACCTCACTCAGTCATTCTTGGCGATACACTCGTACAGACGGGGTGCAAGCAGGGGGCCTTTAATGTGCGTTTCTGTGTGTGTTTGAGGTTTTGGAGGGTGTATCTCAAGGAATACAAAAACATGAAGTTTTCTGAACATGTGAATTAAGAACCTCAGGGAGCAGAAGAAATATTGATTCAACACAGTATGCTGTTCAGTACAGAAAAGTACAGCAGATAATCATCAAGGGTAGCTGCTTTCAAACGCGCATGAAAACCCAGGGTAGGACTTTCAGCACCTATTAGCAAAGCTTGTAGAGCTCAAACAATTGTCTCATTCATTTCAGAATGGCTTTATGATATTTAATTACAACAAATGTGGAAAAGGCTGAACACCTTCACCTTGCAGGTCCTGCAAGACACCATTTGATAGAATCGGGTCAATCCCCGATTGTAAAAGAGTGACGAGTTTTCTTGTTTGTTTCTCAGAAAGCAAGGGCTGTTTGGTTTGCAGCTGAGAGGAAAGGTTTCCTTTATTATTGGTTTCTAAAGCAAGAACTAAACTGGAGACAAAAATCTTATCCAGAACTTTTAAAAAAAAGAGCTCAGCTCAACCTTATCTGACCTAAGTTAGAAATCAGTTAGTTCTTTCCCTCCAGTAACTGAGGAGATGATTTCTGATGACTAGACTTGGGTTTGACATATTTCTGATAGCATGTGACTGCCAGGCTATTTCATATGTATGTTCCTTGGAGAGGAAAAGTGAAATGAGAGTGATGGAAGCCTGAAGGAAGGAAGGAGGTTGATGATGGGCTGAACAGAGGAAATAAGGCAAACTACTCAATTCTTATCTTTAAAGTATTTTTAAGCAGGATCAAAAGAATGGTTTTCACTTTTTGCCTTTTTGTATTATTCAGAAATAAGCAGACACAAAATGTGGTTGGGAATCACATACAGAAAACTTCATTTTTAAATGGCTCATAGGAAGTTAGAAGCATGTGAAAACAGAAACTTGGCGGAGTAGCCCAAAAACCATCAGAGAACAAAAAGTAAAATGCACTGATGTTGTCACATGACTCTCCAAGATCCGCACCCACAGGAAATCAGTGTCAGTTCTCAAGCAGAGTCCTGTAAGGATTTCTAGCAATTACTAAACAAGCTCTGAGGGCCCAATCTGCTTTCAAAAATTGAATTAGATATGCCAAAAACCTGTAAGAAAAATTCCAGGCCTCCGCATCTCCTCAGTTTTGGACTGATAAAGCATTCACAAATCCAACCCTGTGCAATGGCAAGGATCTGAGCATTCTACATTATTACTGTACTGTAGTTCATTTAATGCTGCAACTATAGTTCATTTAAGGCTGTGCTGGCTTCTCTTGCATTTTCCTCATATAAAAGTTAAGTATCCACTACAAAAATGAATCATCTAAACTCCAGGTAAGAGCTATCACAGTATGAAAGTAGAGATCATGCTGTGAAAATGATATCAAATGTTATATAAAAAGAGCTATCCTATTGAAAGTGTTTGTGGTTTGTAGGTTACCTCCTGTTAGCGGCTCTCTCTGTATTGATTTCAAAAACCTGTTCAGAAAGCTAAACTCAGAATTTTTATAAAAGTATTTGAAAAGTGCAGCCTGTTAATGTCGTTTCATAACTGAAAAAACAATATCTATTAAACACATGTACACACAAACTACATTAGAACAACATCAAGGTTGCAAAGGAAGGCACTCAGAAGTTTTAAGATGCCATCATCAAGATGCTCTGGATAATCTTAATCCAGCCCCCACACCCTGCGCCTGCCCACGGTGACGCACAACAGCCTCTTCCCCAGGTGATCCCGACGTCATTCATCCCAATCCAGTACTTCGCATGTGTCCCGAGCAGTGAAAAAGACTGCCTGCGTCCACAGCCTTCATTCACTCCTTGCAGAGACTAGGAAATGAGAGATAAATATGGGAAGGGCCTAGACCAGGGAACGAATGGTGGCAGGGCTAAGTCTCCTGAATTCCACCCGTGCAGATTACAGCCAGTCTTCGCCACTGGTTCCTACAAAAACTCAGGCAAGTCATCTGTGCTCACCTTCTCATGGCATTCGTTATTTGCAGGATCTTTTGTGAGACCTCACCTCAAGTACTGTGTCCAGTTTTGGTCACCACAGTACAAGAAGGACATTTTGGTGCTGGAGCAGGCGCAGAGAAGGGCAATAAAGCTGGTGAAAGGGCTGGAAAGCATGCCCTATGAAGAGCGGCTGAGGGAACTCAGTTTGTTTAGTCTAGAGAAGAGGAGACTGAGAGGAGACCTTATTGCCCTCTACAACTACCTAAAAGGAGGTTGTAGCGAGGCTGGTGTTGGTCTCTTCTCTCAAATTAGTAATGATAGGACGAGGGGGAATGGCCTCAAGTTGCGCCAGGGGAGGTTTAGATTAGATATTAGGAAGAAATTCTTCACTGAGAGGGTAGTTAGGCACTGGAACAGACTGCCCAGGGAGGTGGTGGAGTCGCCATCCCTGGAGGTGTTTAAAGAATGAATAGATGTGGCGCTTGAGGATATGGTGTAGTGGTTAGAGAAATGCTGGGAAAAATGTTGGACTTGATGACCCTGGAGGTCCTTTCCAACCATAATGATTCTGTGATTCTGTGATCTTCACTTTCTGTGTCCTGAGAAAGAGTACCCAAGAAAGAAGTCTGTATCATAGAAGACTCTGCACCCATAGCTGCAAACTGGAGTCAGCAGGCAGCCTGGTTTGCACACACAGCATGACTTATGTTGTGGAGAGCCAGAAAAACATCAGGCCCCTGCTCCCTCAGACTCAACCGCCCTTGCATCCCCTTTCTGTGCATGCAGGAGTAGGGGAGCCTTACCACTCATCTCAGAGCAAAGCAGGTAGCAACAAAAAACTCCCAAGGAAATTAGTAATTCTGTGTTCAGTCTAGGTCTTGAGCAGTATACAGTAAGGCAAGCCTGGGACTACCCATGCCACAGTGAGAATAAAACAACTTAAAGCTGCACTCATTCAGCACACCTTCTACTTAGTGCACAGAACGATGCAGGGGTCCATGGGAAAAAGCAGTGTGGGAGCATGTAATTAGAGACAGTATCAAAATGTACACACACAAGGGGGCCCAATTAAGGCTTCGCGGACAGCATTACTCTTTTTTCTTTTTCTTTTTCTCTTTTTTTTTTTTTTAAGGGCTTGGTTTTATTGCAGCGTTCATGGTTTTGTATCCTTTTATCTATAATTTCACAGGTTGTTAAAAAAAATACAGAAGGGGAGGAAAAAAAAAAAGAAAACCTAAAAAAAAAATCTATTGTATGGTATGGCACTGATACTGAAATACAGGGCTGGCGCTTCATGGTCCATAGCAGAGTCTTTGGCCACGTGAGCTGCCTGAGCAGGGGCAGTCGGCACAGGGAGCCGGCTGATGGGAGGCCCACGGGGGCGTTTCGCAGGGTCCTGCTGCAGCACAGGAACACGGCGAGTGTGTAGCTTGGCTTTCCCTCTCAGGGCTACGTATCAACGACCTTTGGTCATCATCTACTACTTTCCATTGCCAACACTTTTCTCTCATGCTCTTTCCCAATCCCAGTCCATGCCTTACACCAGTATTTTTGCAAATGCAACCCTCAGCTCAGTCCAAGTTTCCTACCCCAGCCTTCCATTTAGCACCGTACTCTACAGCACTTGAATCCAAGCAGAAAGTGCCATTCATGCAGGTGGAAGGCTGCGTGCTGAGCTGCTACGATTCAGCGCTCCATATGACCTACGAATTTGCAAAGGAAACTAGAACTACACAAGAACTCAATACAGATACATTCAGAGACATTGGGTTTGATACTAAGGTAACTCAGTTCAGCAGAGAATCAGCAGGGATTTTTTTCTGCTCTGCAGTTAGTGCACTTCTCGGTCTTTGTCACGACTGCCGTATCTGGGGGTGCCACGCGTGCACACAAGACAGGAGAGTGGAAGGAAAGAGCAATGTGCACAATAGCACCAGGTAACACAGACACTAAGTAAACGGTGTTTTATCTGGTTAGCCACTAAGTGGAGCTACTAAGTAAGAAAGGTAAAGGAAGCTTGTTTTGATTCTTAAATCGTCTTTGATGCTATTGGAAACACTGGTTAAATCCCCACTCAGAAAGAAAAAGTGTTAGGTTGTAGCTGTCTTGGCCACATGCTTCTATACTGCATTACCTGCAGCACCTTGCTGTACATAATAAATGGCTGAATGAATTTATTTACAAAGAATCATGTTATTCCAGTTGATTCTCAGTCCTACTTCCAATAATTGAGCTGTAGGTACCCTCAGCAGGGCGCAACACAAACACATATGACCATGACTATCACTGTTACGAGAATCGTGCAACAGCTGAAGCTCCTGAGGAGCAGTTGGGGTTGCTCACTGGAAAGTCAGGAGATGAAACATTGCCTCAAAAAGTGGGACCACTCAGTCACTGAAGTGTTGAAAATGCCACAATGCTTTCTGACCAGAACTAGTAACTCGGCTTCGTCTAGGGGATAGGCTGAGATTTTTTCCTGGCTGTCACTGTGAAATTACAAAATGGAGCTTCAGAGGAATCCACTGTGTTTATCTGTCTTCCAGGTTGATAAGAGAGGCAGAGAGTTGGTATCAATGTGTTGCACATGGTGATATCACACAGACTTCCCCCTGTCCAGAAAGCATTGTCACCCAAGCCCAGTGTCAAGGAGAGAGTCTACCATGGCTGAAGCTCAGTCCTGGTACTGTTAAGGTGAAACAACCTGGAAACTGTACCCAAATGCGGCTGCTGTGAGAATGGGCCCCTCACAGTTCCTCTAGCAGCAGCACGGAGATTCCTTCACCTCACCCCTTACACAGCCAGTGGACTGAAATAATTCGCTTCATGCAGTGCTCATTTGTGCTCACGATACATCTGACCAAGTTTCTTTACATGGGGCTGCGTTTTAGGGCTATGCAGAAAATATTATTTATCAAGTGCCATTTCTCAGACTCAGCATGCTTCGGTAGATCTAGGACCTGTTGTAGTGGTTCCACACTACTGTAAGGTACTCGATGGTTTTGTCTAAACCCCCAAGAACTGGGGAACTTGAAGCTGTTCCCTCCATTCCTCGCAGCCCCAGCTGAAGTCACACGAGCTGCATTCTCTCTCGCCAGAGCCATGAGCTGTGCTGGCAGAGCATTTTCAATGAGCAGCCCCCAACACTGTGGCAGCCCCTACCTCTTGTCTAGAGTACACAAAGACCATTGACCCTCACAGAAAGCTACAAGTCTTTTGTATTTACAGAGAAGCAGGATCTAGTGAAGGGATGCAGTACTCAAGGAGAGGCTTAATTTTGTGTATAATGAGAACATTTAGAAGCATCTCATTCAGATACATTGAAAGGAAGGAGTAATAAAAGCACAGTCACACGTGGACCTCATTCCAAAGCACAATGAGATCGGCTAGCAAGACAAATTCGTTGCACAGTTAAGACAACACCAGGGATTTTGGCCATTACCTCTTCTCAGGAATGAGTTGACAAAATGTTTCCTTCTACCACAGTCAGTAGGAAGATGTAAGAGCTGAGCCTGACTCAATGTTAATGACCAAATTAAGGTGGACTATTTCATTAGAAACCCAGTTTTTTGTGTACAGTTCTAAACAGAATACTTAGGAGGTGAATCTAGTTATTTATCATGGGATCTTTGATTAGTCATGCAATAAGCTAGCTTAATACTTTGTGATTTCCATAAGCACTAGCTCACGACAAGGCATTCAAGTCGTGACTCCACTTCGCCAAAGAACATCTGCAGTGCATGTGAACGGACAGAAATGCAAAATACATGCCCTTCCCTTATTGCCACTTCAGGTGGGAACAGGAGGACACTTCATTAAATACTTTGCTGAACATATTCCCAAGTTTTGGGATTGGACTTGGCAATGCACAAAGGAGTATGTTTTCCTGCAATTATGCAGTGCTCCAGTAATGCCAGATCATTTATAAAGGTCCTAAGTGGAGTTACTAGATAGTTCATTGAAACTATTGTCTATTCAAAGCTATTGTAGCACAATCTTCCACTGATTAATTGCACAGAGCAAGACTTTTGGCTTTTAAGATCTTTGCTCAACACTCCCCTACAGTATTGCCATCAGTTCCATGAGATGCTGGCAATTTGGTTCATGAAAGATGGTGAAGTTAAAAGCTTCTTTAATCAAGATAGTTCTGTTAAAATTAAGTCATGTAGTTCCCACACATTAAAAAAAAATAAAAAAGAAGATATTTCTCAATAGAGCTTTGTAATCTTTTCAAATACTAGAAGGTCACTTATGTTTTCAAGGCCGTTTAGCAAGGTCAGGTTGTAATGAGCTGCAACTACTTTATTTGTGATTTGTGGCTCTGAGGGATTAATTGTCCCCACTCTGTCTCATCCACAATCTAACGCCGAATTGTCAAAATGATCCATGGCTTTCGTCCCCAGGCCCATGGTTTCATTATTAAGGTGCGTTCTAATCGATAGTAGCATTTTTAACATTTTGCCCCTTACGTTTTATCAATCCTTATTATCTAATGACCAATACTGAACTGGCACAAGGTTTTTCAGAAACACACTGACAGATTACAACAGGCAGTCACATGCATTTGTAATTAGACTTCATTACCATTATAAGTGCTGAATGGGAGAGGAATAGAAAGGCAGAAGAAATGCACCCAGTTCACAGAGCTCATCCCATCTCATAGAGCTCCTGCATGAGCCCTGGTTTAAAAAAAAAAAAACAACCCACAAAAAATCCACCCAGAAGCTCTGAGAACTAGACAACTATCTAGGAAATTGTTCTGACCAAAAAAAAAAACCCCACTCACTGCAAAACACAGCAAGTCTGTTACATTTAGAGTTGTTATATTTGATTATTTCCATTACTTTGACTCTTTGTCACAGTTTAATCTATTCTTACATTGACGAAATAAATACAAACATTAATTTTGTTTTTCTCCTCTGCTGGAAACTGGAACTAGCACAGATAATAGTGCCTCCTTATCTAAAATCACAACTGGTATAGAAAGAAAGCTGAGGGGACAGATCCTCAGATGGCGTAAGCTGGCCTAGTTCCACTGAAGTCAATGGAAATACACTAATTTACATGTGCTGAACATCTGGCCCAATAGTGGTCATTAACAGAATATTGCCCAAGAGTAACATTTTCCAGCCTACAGAAGAGCTGAAATAGTTATTTTCAATTCCATAGTATTCATTCTCCCTCCTTTTCTGTGAGAAGGGAGTCCTGGGCTGCTTAGTGCAATGGCATGCTCTGGCCTTCTGGCTTTCTTATTCAGGGACTGTGGCCACCTTTCCAACCTGACCTTGTCAAAGCAAGCAGCTTCCACCTCTGGACAGCATGTTAAACTGCAGGCTACACACAAACACACGTTAAGAGGTACCCTCACGAAAAAAACGCGACACTTAAGATTTCACTGACAGAGAGAACTGCAGCTAAATACAGTAACATTAAAGAAAAGGAAAAAAAAAATATTTGGTCGGAACCGAATTTTCAAACCCAAATCTCAATGAAGTAGTAGTTTGACAAGTCTGAATATATAAAATTATTGCTGGCTTCAATTAGTCTTGTATATTATTCATCAAGCCTTCAAATTTGGTATTTTTGTGACAGTCTGGTCTATATTCTATCCTTATCATTTTATAGTCTATTATTGTATTTCCCTTTTCCAAAGAACTATGAGAGCTGGTTTGGAAGAAAATCTCCTTATTCCTCACAAGCCCAAAATAGAGGAATGGCTGGCATGACTCCTTGATCTCAGCCAAGACTTAGCCGTGAATTCTCACGCTGGTATCCTAAATACTGGTGCAGTCAGTTCACTGCTGATCAATAAAGACAAGAAAGCATTATAAAGACTTGGATGACATAGCTTGACTTTCATTTCCTATTAAAACACTGTATTACCTAAAAAATATCAACAGTTTTCCAGCCATTCTAACACATTAGTGGAAAAATAATTGGTCCAAGGCCCAGCAGCGTTTTCTTTAAGATGACGGGCCACAGCTAAAGCAACGAGAGACATTTCTGCCTGTAGCAATTCTGACTTTAAAAGGATACTGCCTTTAAAAGGAGATTGCAATTTCATGAAGTTTTGCTCTTAAATTCTGTCCTATTTGTACTATGTGTGGCTACAGGCTTATCCAAGGTGAAACATTACGTATACAGAAGAGTGTGTATAGCTATATGAATACATAAACCTGCTGATGCTGACTCGTGTTTGATGAAGAGCACTTGAGTAAGAAGGACCTAAGCTCCCACCCTTTGGCCTTGCCAAACAAGTAAAAAAGACTGACCAGTTTCCCGAAGACCACAGCTATTCTACTCACCTCTCACCATTATTCTCAGGGAAGTCCAACAAATTAGAAATATTCTTAACATTCATGTAGTATAAGAAAGCTTTTCTGATTTGCAGAAAAGGTCACAGAGTCTCTGCACTCCACCAGTCCAGTTACTGGCCAAAGTGCTTATCTCCAGGGCTCCCCGAATGACACCGACATGTTTCACAACTCACACTGGGCCTACGGAGGAGAGAATTGATCCTCCCTTATTAGCAACAGCAAAGGTGGTCAAAAGCTGTAGCCAGCACTAGATTGTATTTGTCAGCTAGACAGTTGTTAGAGGTCATTAAATGCCTAAAACATGTATTTTTAAAGGATTTACAGGTCTTCCCAGCCAAAAACTTGTTTTCATTCTGTCTTGCCAGTGCTTGCCCATTTCCATTTCTCTCATCATATGCCGTTATATTACATTTCAGCTATTGCGTTCTTTTGACCATAACGGCAATATTATCACACACCTGTAGGAAAGTCAAGCTTTTATCAGTTCTTAAAGCTCTTCCACAGAGGAGAGTGAATTCTATTCTAGTTCTCTTGTGGTCACCAATTTTCAATAAAGAGAGTTGATAGGAGTGAGGAACAGCCTTCAAAGACTATTTCTGAGGATTTAATACAGGGCTAATTGAAAAGTAAATGTAGGTGAAGCAGCCTACTATGCAAAGATGATTCTGTTGAACATTTTTACTGATGTAAGAATTCCTTGCTGAAGTCCAGGACCTCCTCGGTCAACACATACAAAATCAATTAGCCATGCGCACGGCACTCCTGGTATGTGCTCATTTCTGAACTGGTCAAAGAGGGATACACGGTATAATACAACATGCCTGGTAAAATTTAAACTATAGAAAGGTTTATTGATTATGTTTATTTAAAGATCCTATTGCTATTACTGAAGTCAGTGCACAAAACCCAGCACAAAGCATGAAGCCTGTCTTCTACGCATTTCCTCTTGTCATCTTGGTAAACTACAAGCAGCTAAACTCATACATGTATTTCTCCGTAAAACAGTATTTGGCATGGTTTGACATGACAATGTTTAAATAAGAAGGGACTTAGTTTGTGGACATACGAGCAAGACGAGGTACAAATTTCTGTCTTTCAGAGTCGTAAAAAAGAAAACACCCCAAAACAAAACACCAAAACCCCAAATCCTCTGACACAGCCAAGATACTGGGACAATCTATGTTAAAACATGGGGGAAAAAAAATTAAAACAAGTCTGTTGAACCACTGAGCACTTTTCCCCTTCTAGGACTGTCAGAAAATTCTGAACAGTCTGTAAGTGAAAACATCAGCTCAGGTATAAATTCACTGAACCTGTATGACCTCAAGCACAAAGTTCTAATTATTATACACTTGGCAGGTTTTCCGAACAACAGAAAATAAAAAATAAGTTGTAGATAACACTGGGACTTTTTCTGTCCTCCCACATCTGTGGATGTCTGTTAGAAGGAAAAAGCCCTGTTATGTTCAAATTGGTTTGTATTTACAG
>NW_009711160.1:2410-14061 GCF_000703405.1 Apaloderma vittatum | reverse complement strand
CAGCAGGAAAAGCATCGTGTGACCTAAAAGGCTGAAAATATTCTATCCCAGTACAGCTCAATGCTCAGGCCAATTTCCTTTTTTAAGCAAAGGTCTTCTGAGCGTTCTTTTTTTTTTTTCTAATTTGTAAACAACACACAACCACAACTTTTCCCTAAATATTTTCATAATATTATACCCTTATAACAGAATAAAATAAAACTTCATTTTTAAGATTCCGTAGGGAAAAAAATGGGGTTTTCTTTTTCCAAGTAATCTAAAAACAGAATCTAAAAAGGAAACAAAAACCTAAAATCATCATTGGGATCATCCTGCTTGGGCAGCCCCATAATTTCTCAGTCAGATATTCTCAATTCCCTTCAGAAACAGCCCCACTGGAGTTCTCCCCCGAGGGAGCTGTTACTCAACACTCACGCACGGCCAGCAGAGCCTGTTCTTATTAACACACGGTGAGATTCATCTAACCCAGCCTCAGACATCAAAAGGTTAGACACTTAATTCTGAGTTTGTCACTGCAGGCTTTTCTGCAGTCAGTGGAAGGAACGAGGCATCTCCAGGGGGAAGGCACCTGAGCTGCTGGTTTTAGGCTGAGAAGAATCACTCTCACGGCCTGTTCTTCCTCAGCTGACTGTAAAGTGAATCTTGGGTGGCTTCCCCAGATTTTGATACCTACATTTCTGACACCTTGGTGAACACATCGGAATTTCAGCCACAATTTTCAGAGGTCAAACCCAGCGTCTCTGACAAATTGGCACTGTAAGTATCCGTTTCTTGAAACTGAAATTTTCATACCAGACTCCCAGATTATATTTCAGTTGATTTCACAATTATGTTGCTTATAAAAACACTACCTTTGTTTTAATGATAGTTTTTAAATCATGACTTGAAATCATAGTTTCAAGTCAATAAATTGACGCAACAATAATATTAAAAGGCAAAAAATGAGCTTGGCTCTGTTATAGTAATAATGCTTTGCTTCCTTCTGTCCTATTCAGAGCTGACTTCCACAAGAAAACTTTTCTGAATCCACCAGTGAAGCACTTCTAGGTACAAATACAAGCATCTTGCAGCAGCAGCTACCATATTTCTTCCCTACAAGCTGATAAGAAATTTCAATTTTTAGTTTTAAGCTTTGTAACTCCATAGCAACAAAAAATTAAGTACAGGACACTATCAGAAGAGGAAGAAATTGTTCCGTGCATCTCCCTTTCACAATTAAGGTCTTCCAGCTATGCTTTTCTACCATGGGATAAGCTAATGTTACGAATTCAGAAAGTTCCTTTTAATCATTATTTTTGGACAGGTGATCCATTAGAGCAATACTCACCATCAGCACTGTGGTCAGAAATATACTCTATACGTTAGGGCTAAATGAGCCCTCACATAGAATCTAATCTATGATCTCTCAACATTTAACTTAAATGACACTCCTGTACTTTTCTCCTTTAATGACAAATTCTTACCGTATATGTCTTTTTCCACCAATGTATTTGTCTCCCTCTCTCACCAAATCCGAACTTAGCAATGTTGTTTCTGTAATACATAAACATAAAACATTCCATTAAGTATTATATTACCACTTTGTTCACTTTGCATATGTTTTGTGTGTTTTTTCTTGCTTTTAAAAAAAGTTATAACTAAAAAAGTTATCGTTAGAATAGGAGTTAATATTATACACAAGAAAAAATGGGAAAAACAAAAGTAAAACTAAGATGAAATGCTCTATTTACTTCTAACAAGGACTCCTTTATTATCTTGTTCATTTCTAATTTATCACAATTATTATCACTAAATACAAGAAAATAAGTTTTGGCACTTGACCAGCTAATACAATCAAAAACTTAATCAGTTTCATTCAACTCTATTTATTTCAGTCCGCCTAACCTACAATATTGCTCTACATTGTGTTTCTACGGTGCAATCTATTTGCTCAAAACACGCCCACAGCAGTCAGTCAAGTTATTAAGTATCTGATTACTGATCTTCTGCAGTTGCCCTGCGGCAGATCCTCCTCTCCCGCTCACGCAAAGGCAGAATCGAGACACCAGCGTGTGCGAAGCTGCGAGCAACGCCAGCTCTTGATGTCTGGAACTGGAAATGTCACCTACCAACTCCCATTCACCCCCTGAATTTTAGCATGTTTTAAACACTGCTGTGTTTAACTACCTGCAATCAGATGCTACACTTAACAGCACTTTTAGGAAAGCACTCTGCGGTATTTTTACATATTTACAGTTCCAAGAAAACACTATATTCTGTAGCTTTGAACTGAAGCAGACAAGGCATTAGCGGCTTTTCCTGCAGATACGTGATTCTAATATCCAGGCAGAAGGTAACTGCAAGAGCTGCTTCCCTCTTTTTTGTGGTTAAGTGAAACCAGCAACTTCAGGACCTGACCAAACAGACATCGACGACCATCAACATGAAAGAAATCATCATAGTCTTTTTCAAAGCTTGGCTGTTAACCAGCTTCAATGACTTTCCAAGCAGCCTACCTGGTTTTTCTGCAGCTTTAATGCACTGGTGGCTACTTATGCAAAAAAGGCAAAAACTAATTAAATTTGTTTATGTATGTTATCGTGTGGAGCACTCATTTCCAGACATCAAGCTATGAATCATTAAATAACTGCTAAATTGGTCTCCTGGGATAGATGATGCCTCTGAGTTGGGCAGGCCCCCATCCCACCAAAGCCAGGTGTGCTCTGCAGCGAGCAGGCATTAAAACTGCTTTAAAGGCCATGATTTGGGTACACAGCCAGGTCTCACACTGTGAGGTGAGTGGTAGGAAATCATGAAAACAGTGACAGCCCTCCTGTCAGAGTTACTCCTCAGTTTGATTAATGAGGGCATTTGAAAGACAATTAGCCAGAGCAGGTTTGGCTGCAACTGGCTTATCAATCAGGCACCCTCTATTCAAAGCACCAGTGCCTCCTTTTGTTTTCTGTTGCAAAAGAATTGTATCAGTGATACACAAACAACAAGGAACCTTTTACAGATTA
Source organism: Apaloderma vittatum (assembly GCF_000703405.1). NCBI lineage: Eukaryota > Metazoa > Chordata > Aves > Trogoniformes > Trogonidae > Apaloderma > Apaloderma vittatum. Next base: position 11,062 of record NW_009711160.1, on the reverse strand, counting down.
TTTAAAAAGAGGAAAGCAAAATGTAACAAATCACAACTGAAATAGTTAAAAATGTTTTGTAAGGCACAAGCCACTGGTTACTGGCAAGTCACCACCGTAACTTTCACATCACTGCTTTTTCAGCTTCTGCACGGTGAAATCAAGGATGCACAACGACATGAAACACTTCCAAGTTTCACAAGGGCAAGTTTAAGCTAAATTTTCACAAACAACAATGAAATCCAATCACATATGATCACATCTGTAACAAAACAAAAAAAAAAATCTTTCATTGCAAAGTATACTGTGAACCCTACTCTCTGAGCTTCAGTATGTTCCAAATATGAACTGTTCCAATTTTTTTTTAAAAAAAGACTTTGTGGCAATAATTTATCAGCTTGATTTATCCATTAGTAATGCATCCTTCACGCTTTCCAACTACCAGCATAGGTAGAATTTAATATAATATTGACTTTTCTTAGAAAGTTCTCTCCTAGGAGCATGTTCCATGTTTTGGTTTAATTGAGAGATTTGCTTCAACCAGGTACTCCTTGGACCCATGTAAGTGATAAAAAGTATGCAATGGACTATTTAAACCATGTCCATACTTTTCCCAAAGATTTGCATTTCCATCAGAACAGTTTAATCAAACTAAGAAAATGATGATTTTTGCCTGTGAACAAGTAAGAACCAAATTACTGACTAATGTACTTAAATTACTCAGCCACTAGGTCTGAATAAATCCCAGACTAAAAGAGTAGGATTCAGACTGAAGTGCGATGCATCACTTTTCCCTTCAGTTTACAGTTAATTTTCCCCAGTAATAGTAGATCAGAAGTATTTTTAATGCACGACTAGTGTAGTACCAAGTGGATATATATGCAAAGCTAGGAGGCTAATTCTTTTTTAACCTCCCTATAATCTACTTCGGAAGTAAGCTCACAAAATAGCTACAGTGTGTGTGTTTGAATATGGAGCTAACAAAGTAAGAGGCAAATTAATCTGTGATTAGATTAGCTACAGCACAAACACAGGGGGAGCTTCAGCATGGCCCAAAAACTCCTCTCTCAAGCTTCTGTGCGTTAGAAGTATATGCTAGTCCAGCAGATGTGGATAGGAAACTACTATTAAAAACTGGGAACAGTTCCCACTGAGAACACATAGCTTGTCACAGGGTTAACCTGCAAAAACGCTTTGTTAAAATCTTCAGCCACCTCCATAAGCCCCAGCAGCGGCACCCACAAGGGCAGTGCTGCGGTAAACTTCCCGCCAGTGATTTATACCCCTGGCTCTGATCCAGGATCCGCTACAGAAAGACAAAGGCTCTTCGAATGGATCCTGAACTGGTCCCTGCACTCCTCTAAGTGACAAAGGTGGTAATGAAGTCTTGGGAGATGCTAACAGAGAGAGGAAAAAAAGAACAGGATCTAAGTAGGAGGTGGATATCCAGTGATTCCTCACCTTCCTACTGAGGGAGTGAACAGTTTCTCATTTGTCTATGGCTGTGACTGCAAACAAAAAAGGACAAAGGCCTAAGTGCATGTAAGGCACAGCTCCCGTCTGTAGGCCAAATTATTCCCAGTCCTCATTCTTCCTGCCCATTAGAAACAGTCCCTGGCCTAGACAGACCCCTGACCCCCACCCCTGAGGACAGGGCTAGCTGGCAGCGACGGAAGCCAAGCCACAAAGAGGGAAGCAGCCAAGCCGTGAGAACGCCTGCGGTGCTGCCTTCCAGCCCACGCCTGGTCTCGCCCAGGTTACCAGGGCACACGTAGCTACTCGAGGCTGCTTTAGCTGGATTCAGGACACGCTAATCGGCTCCTCGCAAGAAAACGGTAAATGCTACGACCATGCTTCTTGCGAGGGAGTGGGAGCACTGGGATAAAGGCAGGCTACACCCTGCACTACTGGGTTGTGATCGTTTCAGGGTAGGGGAGATCAGGTGGACAGAAATAGGTCTACTATTTTTATACAGATTAATACCAACTGCCAGCTTCTTCCAAATAACAAAAGGTTAAAAGGACCCCGGGCAAGTGACAGAGACTGGGTTTTGTCATCACCTCTAGAACAATGGCCTCTTCCTTCTCTTATTCCTTAGAGTCAGAAAGCATCCAGACACTTTGCCTTCTCAGCAGTTTGAGGAAACAATGACATGAATAAGAACAAATATGCTGCAACATATTCCAGGTATTTAAAATTTGAGGTTGATGGATAGAAAAAAAAAACACACCACAGGGCACTTCACAAAAGCTACATTTTCACCAGTGACCTACAGCCCAGTCAGTGCCGTTTGCTTAGCTGGAGAGCACAGCGAGCAATGCCTTCCGCAGAAAACAAGGAGAAACGGTTATTAAGCAGAGATGATTAGACTACTTGTTGGACTGTTACATGGCTTTAGACGTGTTACGTACTTCTCTATGATCTCCATGGACAATTTTTACAATGTATTCTGTCCCAAAGACCGAAACCTAAGAACGACTTTAAAGCAGATATCAACAGTTACAGTAAAGAAACACGTCTTTCCCTGATCTTCCAAAGGCACAACAGTGGACATTTTCCTTCCCCTATTGGCTTATTCCTCTGGAGCACACTCAGGGACTTCAGTTTCAAATGCAGGGACACTGAAATCTTTGGTGAAGAGCATCCCATTTTAAAATCTGCTTTGCTATCCAGGTCAAAGAACCTGGGCAATCAGAAAGAGCTAAGAAATTCTGCCCTTCCAAATATGCTGAACACGACACAAGAACTGCATGAATACGTCAGGTTTTCCCAAGGGAAAAAGTTAAGGCTGCTTGTAGCCACGATTAAAGAAATTTATTCTTTCACTGCCTATTTATCTGAACCTATAGCTCAGGCCTAGCAGTTTAACTGACCTTCACAAATTGAAAAAAAAAAAAAAAAAGGTCCATCCTGATCACAGGGTGCATAAAAATGACCTTGTATTCTTTTTCCTAGTGGAAAGTTGCAGAAATGCTATCTGTCTAGGACAGATGGTTTTCACCTGGGCAAAAATGACAGAATATGCATCTTGGCTGACATTCCATTAACTTCAATTTAGAATTTCTTCCTTAGCCGTATGCATTTTTTAATGCAAGTAAAGTTTACCTTGCTAATTGGTTCACTAAGTAACACATCATTGTTATTAAAAGGAGAAATGAAAAGTTGCTGACCCAACATCCATGGCTATGATTACTCTTGTCAATTATTTTACATTTGGAAAGCCAAACAAATGTTGTATATAAAAACTAAATACTGCATTTGGCATAACTTCAAATTAGCTGTCTCACCGTGCATAGAACATGCAAATTAAACATCCTGAATAAGCATTAATCATCATAATAGGTTAATTATTGTCAGTTAGCTATCGAATAACTTAACTACTACATCTTGCAAAGAATTTGGAAAAATGTTGATAAGAAGATTCTGGGTACCTGAAACCATGAAACAAACATTAGAAAATTTACCAGTAAACAATTTTTAAGACATATACCTTATTCTGACCAGTTTGAGCATTATTCTGACTTTCCCATATATGTAGGCTTACTGTCCTTTAGTAAATTATATTTAGTCTAAAAACATTTTTGTAAAAAGATGCCTTTGCATCTATGTCACTTTAAAACTGTGTTTTAAAACATTAATTAACATGTTAATAATCAGCTATCTTTGTCTTCTCTGGACATGCACATGGCTACCACAGTACTCAGAGACAGCAAGGGACTTGAATGTTTTACACAGAACTAAATGTTTTAGAAGGGATAAAGTATACATGAATGTAGAACTGCTACTTGAAGCCAGTATGTTAGGACCTCGGAGTATATATTTAATAAAGGAGTGATTCACTCTAGAATGTAAATGGATATCCGATGCTTAAATGGAACCGAAGCACTTCTACAACTACGCAAATGCCAACACAGTCAAAACTAAGCTTTAAGCATTTAAAGCTATCTTTGAAACAAACTGGCAGGCAGATTTCAGGTAGACGGGCTGGTATTTGTCTGTAGCATTTGCAAGGAAAAGGGGCTCCTCTTTGCAGATTCATTTCTATCCCCCTACATCACACATTTGTCTCATTTACTCCAAAGGTTTCCCCAAGGTGCTCACCGCTGCACTGTTCTTGCACGGTCGTGAACGTGTTCACCTTCAGCCTGCCTGCAGGACTGGGAAGAGGCACTGGCCTGGGCTACAAATATTTTACAAATATTTTACCAATGCACAGAGTATGACTTCTACAATGTCCCAGAGGAAACCCTACTCAAGACTAGAGATCAGAACCTCCTCTCCCTCAACACCACTGCACCTACCAGGATGTTACAAATGGATGAAAGTCGTGCAGAAAAGCCGCAAGAAACCAGGAACAGCTTCAGTACACACGAGTACCTTCCTGTGCTGCCCTGACCACAGACCATCTCAGGGCAATGCTTCTGTACTTTTTTTCTTTTAATCTCTTGTGTACCTTAGTTTTTCTGCTTCATAACATTCTGCCTGTAACACTGAGCTAAAGAAGCATGAAAGACAAGATGCCTCCACAGATAATACGAGGGATCTGTAAGAGAACAGCTGGCAAAGTACTGGTTGGGAAACACCTAGTTACTCAGATGTAGGAGGTAAAAATTATTTCCCAGCCCACTACTGTCACATCCAGGGATCCCACCGGCCTTTCCGAGCACATTTCCCTAGGAGCTCCAGTTCAGCACTCTTGCCACTGGGACCTCAAAATCTTTTAAAACAATGACAGTTTCACAGGACAACAGTTGCAATTTCTGTTGACGCTTGTCTCCTTTGTACAACCTTATACTTGGGTGTGTCAAAATGCATTTTATTCCAAGAAGGCAGAGTCTAGGTGATATGAAGGGATAAAAAACCTGAGGGTACCCTCCCTCATAATTTGCTGCTGATCCCTGTCCAAAAGTTTTCTTGGCCAACTTATTTTGCCTTGGTGTCTGGTCACTGAAGGTGACACCAAACACTGCCAGAACCAATAGTGCCATTGAAAATGTCCCACACAGTAAGGACTCCTCACCAAAAACCACTCTCCGGCATCTGCCAGTGAGGCCATTTTCAGTTTGTTAGATACCGCAGTGACAGTGGGAAGTGCTGCTGTTCCTCTTAGTTCCAGTATGCCACCAAAAGATTTTTGAAGCCTAAATGCTCAGTACATTCCTTAGGCTCATAATCACATGAGGAAGCTGAAAGCTTCTTTGACGAGGTCTTTTCAACATAAAACTATGTTGACAGCCATTAACTAGGCTGCCATTCTGTAATTCTTTGTCTATTGAATGCACGATCAGCTTTTCCGTTAGCTTACGTGCAATCAATAGCAAGCTATACAAATCAAAGCCATTCTGCGTGCAGTTCTGAATACTAGCACAATATTACCACTTATGTTTTAAAACATGCACCGAATCACACATTTTAATAAAAATAAACAGGCTGGCTAGAAATCATCTCAGCAGAAGTCCTTCAGGACTTTTGCACTTAAGTCACCTAAGACTGCTTGAACTAACAAGAAGAAAGGTTATAAACAGTCTAATATAGCTAACCTGCTAATGGGTTTTCAAGTTGTTTGTTGCATTCATAAGGTATTTGGACACAATATCGTATTTCTTTACAAATGCAGTGTAAGTATTTAATTTTATCTAGGCTTTTCCTGCAGCATTAAAAATTTTGAAATGTCCATCTAGTAAATAATCTATAAAATTATTTGGGTTTGTGGATAGTTTGGGGAGTTTCTTCCCCCTAAATACACTACAAAATCCTTTATCTTTGCTCCTGTCAGCAGGATCTGTTATGTCTTAGTTTCCTATTTGCATTTTTATACTTCAGTATTCTAGTTAGAAAAACTTCATAGAGATATCAACTGATATATAAGTGTATATATAGCCCAACAGTCATTTATTACAAGTGTGGCTTCTATTTCTCTCCGATACAGAACTGAACTTCTGAATTTTTCAGTCTCTGGTACTCTTAAAATAACTCTCAATTTTCATTCCCATTTTTCTGCCTGCGTTTTTCAATTTCCACTGCATCTCAGTGTAGCTTCACCATTGTCTCCAGATTAAGATATTCCAGTTTAATGTAACCTGACAAAGAAGTAAGATTTAAGTCTAAGACGCATCTATTTTGTCTCTACGGGAAGGCAACATTTCAACTTGTCGCTCTACTCTGCACCACCAGAGATGTTTGCCACCTGACAGCTGCAGACTTGGGCATTAACTACGAGATCGAGGACACTTTTCTGCAACTTCAGTTCCATTCCCAGCTTCAGCCAGGATGAGGTGCAGCAAACAGAAACATTCAAACACCAAGTCCCATTGAACTGTGGTTGCTGAATTACGCAATTACTTAGATTGATACGGCCAAGGAGGCACTCTTCCACAAAAATTTAACTCTCTCTTGCCTTCCACTTTGCTAGTAAATAGTAAGAGATTTCCTAGTGGTAACAGACTAAAGAGTAGAGAGATGAGACTGAAAACAAAAAGAAGAAAATTTGTGTTTAGGAAGAGAAGGAAAAGGAAGGAAATTCAGTCACCTAAGGGCCTTACACCATAAACTTCTAAATGAGGACTCTATTTCTGCTTGTTAATATAACCATATCTGAGTGTAAAGTATTCTTTTTGAACAAGTTAATGTCAGAAGACACTCAAGTGAAACACAGCTGAGGGCTAATCCTTCTCCTTCACTCACATACGTACACACAACTTTTGGTAACCAAGCACTTTTAGTTCATTTTAGATCAAAAGTCAGTCATTGCTGAATGTCTGTGCTAAAATACATATTGCAAAAGCTCTGCAGGAAATCAGTAGGTTTACAGTGTCATTGCTGCTGAAATGAATGTGAAATTGAACGTAGTCTGAAGTTTCACAGACTTTCATAGATACAGTAAAAAGAAATAGGACCAAGAGGATTGTGGAATATTTTTTCATAAAGGAGTTCTCCATCTGTCCTGTGTATCTGTGTGTACACATAAAATCTGCTGGAAACAGCAGAAACTGGTACTTGAAAAAAAATCAAGTGCTTTAAAGTCAGGGCTTTCCTACTGCAAATTATGTTGAACTACAGTGAACCCATTAGTAGATGGTAGTAGATCCTAAGCCCATCCTGCTCTCACAACTCTATATGATCATCTTTATCTTCTCACAAGAAAGAAAAGTTAAGTATGCTCTAGTCATTATATAAAGTAACCCATCTATTGTGGTAATTTTTTCAGAAACTATTGTAAAAAACAACCCCAACATTGTAAATGCACAGAACTGACTTGTGAAGGGTTAAGCTTTATTTTGCACTAGCTGTTAAAACACACAGTAAGGGCATAATCTTCAAGCAGAACTTGACACCAGTAGGACAAAATATATGGCTGGAAAAGCATGAAAAACAGTATCAACAAAGTACCAATATAATAAAATCTCTAGAATAATTTTTCATCATCCTGATGATCAGAAATCTCAATAGTTGTTTTCCCACTTGTTAAACTGCTCAGCAAAACTCATGTAAGACCCGACCAGGCTTCTGGAATATCAGTGCAATCACAAAATTATAGGCAGCACCTAAACCAGAACTGTAACAACTAGCCATTTAGTAAGAATCTTCTTTATTAAAACATCCCACAGTCTATTATGCAACGCACACCAGAAGAATCGCTACATACTTGGGCAAAGTACTTCGGTAAGATGGACGTATTCTCTGATCGACAATTTGTTGAGTATTATATGTGTTCAAGTAGTGAAATAGACTCCAGCTGTGCTTAGTACCTCCTGGGTGATATAAAATAGTAAGTATTCATTATGACCTTTAGTCAGCTGCTTAATGGTAATACTAATGGACCTGCAGTAAAATTTAGCTGACATACTGCTCAAGAATATTCTTAGGCTTTTTTGTGGCATTAAGCTGGCATATATAACTATGTTTAAACTCTAGATTAAATAACAAATTTTCAATTATGAATAAAACTTACAGTTAAAGGAATTTTTGTAGGTTTTCGTGTGACAAAAACAGCTGGTCACAAATCCCACTTTCTAGCTAAATGCTAGCATTTAAAGGCTAGCAAGCAAGACTAGCATTTTCAGATGGTGAAGCTTAACATGACCACTAGTGTTTAGGTAAATGGCAGCCCAAGCTCACAAGAAAGCTTGGTTTACAGGCACAGTCTGATACAACAAACCATATGACCACACTAACCATCACCACAGGGGCAAGGTCGTCAGGCTGCTGTGTTCGATTTTACCAAAGAACCCTCCAGAAGAGCCAAACCTTTTGTATCGGGGAGATTCAGCAGAGACCTTCTTATCCACAGACCTCGCAGTCTTGTCTGGATCCATTCCTCTCTGCCACCTTTGGGTTGGGATTCTACCAGACAACTGACTGAGGGTCTTCCCAAAATACCTCATGTATCCTTCACAGTCTGATGGAAGAACTAACTACAACTTTGCGTGAACAGCACAGAAGTATTACAGGCCTGGCATTCTTCAACTGCTACCTTTCCTTGTCAATACAACCTTCAAAAATTTTAGATTTTCTCATTATTTGCTCCCATCTCTTGCTCTCTCTTTCAAATTTACCCTTGGAGACTGAGGCAGACGGCAGAAGTAAGCAATTTAGAAAAGCAAGGTTGCAGCGGTGCTAATAGATCTCAGGTGAGCCAGGAGACAGACTAAACCCAGCTGCAATACTGATCTC
>NW_009711160.1:0-2379 GCF_000703405.1 Apaloderma vittatum | reverse complement strand
CCTACATGCCATTTTTCTTTCCCTGCGACAACAGAGACTGAAGCAATTCCCTAACAGTCACCCACTTAGAGAGAATCAGGCCCTTACTACAAATATGTTTTCTCTTTGTAAGCACAATCATGCCACACCTAGCACTATATGCAGCAGCAGTTGAGAAATAATAATCTTATCCTATTCACTACTATTACATAATCTATTTTGTGCCATGTGACAGAGACAGATAATCAACAACATTGTTTCCATAGTTGTCATAGTGAGTAATGACTGTAGTTCAAAAATCTCAGACCACAAATTGCATCGACTCTGCAATTCTCAGAAACAACTGTGGTGTAACACAGAAACATCCAAGCCACCTGTAGAAAAACTCATGCCAGCAGCATGAAACTCGACTGACCTTGGTGGGTAAGGACTGCAGTACACACATAGCCAAACAACAAAAAGTTTCTTTGGAGTGTATGTGTTTCTATTAATGACAGAACCATTTTATCCACGACACACACAATGGGAGTTGTGGTAGGAAGAGATACTTGCAGACTTCAGTGATGCTACAAAAGCTTCATCTCCAGGTAGTACTCAGAGGCTGCACCTCATCGGCACCACAATACTTCAGATTACATGTGCTGCTGCTGTTCAGTAATCTGATACAGATTATTGCTATTCTTTATTTCCTCCTCAAATAACACGTTTCAGAATGCTAGTTGTTTTTACAGGTGACTGGTTAGCCAGCACGCTGCAAAAAGAGAGCAAACCTTACTGTAACCTTGCTCCTCTGTGCAATCTTCTCAGCACAAGCCAGATGGGTTCTCGCCTCCCTAAGCGGTATGCAAAGCTGGGAACAAACCATAAGCATCTCTGTCTCTGATAAGCACCTGTAATAATACAGATGCATTCCAGTGAAAACAAGGCTACATGCAGGGTCTGCATTAAACACAACAGTGCCTACCGGCTCCACTAAGAGTAAATTGCTCAGATCACACACTTCCCACCACAGTCTCTTTTGAGAAACACCCACGTACAGTATTGCTCTGAATTGTTTTCTCCTTTTCCAGATCAGCAGCTAGAAATTCACCCATTTTCCATGCTTTCAAAGTTTTCTTTCTCTGCAAAGAGAAGGCATTACCACCTATTCTTTAAACTAATTAACTATCCCTTTTAGCTATAATTTCTCTTCATATAAAACATTTGTAAAAGGTCTGTTTTTCCCCATGCCCTCTTTTCTCTCTCCTAGCTCTTCATTATGACCATGCCTAATTGCGATGAGCTGTCCACCATTTACTCTACAGGATTGTATAGAGCTTTGTAAGGTGCCTGCCACTGATGTATTTACAATTGGAAGCAGTTAACTCTTTAGTCCTGCTTCCTTGTTCAAAACAATGAACTGCATGAGGAACTAGCGCTTAGCGCCAATTAAAGATTTTTAAAAGTCTCCATTTTAAGCCTGAGTACTCCAAATTGAGCATTTGTCAAAGGCCCAGTCACAGCTCTAAATGGAGAGAGGGAAATCCTACTGAGGAGAAGAATAGGACTATCCCATCAGTTAGGGTGAAAGTTCTCAATCAGCATCTTAAACATGTCATCAGTGTGGAATCTCTTTGGTTTGCCTTGTCCCTACCAACGTGCTGATCTCTATCAGTGCGGTTATCAAACAATGAACTGGCCGATACTCAAAATTTCAACGTTATTTTCCTGAAGAGAATCTAATGATCTTTTAACTGTTAAAATGGGGGGGAGGGCATATATTTTTAAAGGATATGAATACGAAAAAAATTATTCTTTCTGCACTGGAAATTCCAGCATTTTTGCATGAGGAGAGTTTCTCAGAGCTGCTCTTATACAAACCTAGCAAAAACACATTAAAATATCAGGAGAAATATCTCTCTCTTCTATTTCCCTTTCCAGTTAAGAGACCACACTCAAAGCCATTTGCAGTATCTGCAGTTCCAAGATTATTTTCCCCAGCATGTAGCAATTCTAGCAACACTAGCTCCTTCACAGTCCCATTTCAGGGTAAATCCCCTCAAAATTACATGAAGGTGCTTCTAAAGACTCTTGTATTCAACTATTAGAACATTTTTGTTATTTTCATACAAAGTACATGCATCTTCAGAGTTGACATCTACAGACAGATAAGAATTAATAGTCACACCTCTTGATCAACTTTGCACTGGACAGTGACTGTAACATGATGAATGATTCTTTTTCCTATAGAAGGCAGAACATAACAGTTGACAAATGGGCACTGACAGCTACCTTTCTGAGCCAAAATGTTCATATTTTGGTATCTTGATATTGACAAACTGTCTAAAATAGATCCACTTAAAACTTCAGTGCAGTGCTGATAAACTACTTAGAATCATGGAATCACAGAACAATTCAGGT
>NW_009711159.1:10152-22032 GCF_000703405.1 Apaloderma vittatum | reverse complement strand
CTGAGCCGTCCCAGCTCTTCCTGAGGAGGTGCAGCCCTCGCTGGCATTGCGACGGAGGCTTTCTGGGTGGGGTTTCTGAGAGGTTAGGGTTGGAGACCCTGTCCCGCATCCATGCTCTCCAAGTTGCTCATCTTCTCCTTGCCCTCCTGGGCTCTTGCGCAGAGCCTCATCTTCAAATGCTCCCTCGGCAGTCCCCGGCGAAGCTGGCGTCCGGGGCTAGCTCTCCGAAAACGGAGGGGGCGAGAAGCAGGCGGAGGAAGGAGAAAGTTTGCAGGTTTAGCGCCTTCTTACCTGCCTGCAGGAGACAAGCCATGAGGAGAACCGCACTGCTTCCCCAGACCGACTCTCAGGCACCTGCCCTGCTTGGGGGAACTACCGTTTCCCCTTACCTCCCCCTCCTTCTGCCCTTGCCTCGACCACCAGCATGCAGCTCTGCTCCCGAGGTGCCTTGTCCTGCAAAGTTAGGTTCTGCAGGGATAGGAAGTTGGAAACTTGCCTGCACTCAGACAAGGAGAAGAAAGCTATGGGGAAAGAGCTGAGAAAGACCAAGCATCAGCCTTTTCTCCTCCTAGAGACACTATTGATTGTGTCTTTGCAGGCTGCCCTCCAAGGATACCTGCTCTCTCTGCATGTGAGGTGTGAAGGTGGGCAACACCCCTAAGCCATCACCATGGATTTTGTTATGAAGCAAGCTCTAGGAGGTAAGTGTGATTGGCACATGTGGGCCTTGCATCTTCTCCCCCTTCCCCTCCCTTTGCATCTGGCAGGAGAGGGAAAGACTGCTATGAACCTTTGGTAGGGTCTGCAGCTGGCAGAGCTGTTTGGGACCCAGAAGAAGCATGCCTGTGCGTTCAGAATCCCAGAGCCAAGTGTTTAAAGAATCTGAGCGGGAGAGGGCAGCAGCAAGCAGAGACCAAAGCCCCCTGTCAGGGAAGAGTGCAGGCTGTGGGTAATACTAACCTGGCATCCTGACAGCTGGCTGTATATCCTGCTGTAGAGTGTGCAGGTCTTTGCTTAATGCCATGCCACTGAGGCTGGTATTACAAAACTTCAGACAGGTTTAGCCAGAGTAAACTTGAAGGTAGAGTAGAATTTTGCATGTGTATATGAATCCCCTTCTCATCCTTACCCCCAAGTGTTGGCCAGACCTCAACCAAAAAAATAGTGCATGAGAAGTTTTATGCCTAGTACTTGGAGAGTTATTTTTGGTAAGAATATTGCTGCAATAAACAGGGAAACAGTAGTAGAATACCCTACACAGATTCAATGCATTTGACGTCAAGCTTTTATGTGGTTTTAATATATTTCCTTCAATGTCTCATTAATTATTTTAACCTAATAGCAAGAAATAGAAAATACAGGGGTGAAGGGGAGGGGCAGAAACTGAAAACGAGACCGAAGTATTTGGGAATTAAATTCATTCTGCCACAGTTGTTCTGGGCTGCTTCGCCTCAACGTTCAGTTGAAACAAGGTTGTCACTGAGATGATGCTGAGTGCTGGCTGCTGTTGGGAACTTGAATAACTGGCCTCAGATGAAGTTGTTGAAGTGGTCCTGATCATTCTCTTTTGCACCCTATCTCATGTGTGCATTTTCTATTAATTTTTGTTTGGAGAAACTGTTGAGTCATGGGACTGTGGGAAAGTTTCATGCATGTTGTTATTGATGTCATGTGCAGCCTCAACATTTATTGTAGGACTCTCTTCCACAGCATGGAAACATGTTTTTGTCTTTGAAAGTGAGGAACTGTGGGGTTTTTTTCATCAAGGGAACGAAATTCTCAAGTTAAGAATAAAGTAAGAAACTCAAGTTGTAGTTGGAGTGTTTTGAATGGGAAGATCAAACTGGAGAAGAAAGGGTCTAATTTGATTGCACAAAATATCAAAATATGAAGAGATATATGTGAGAAGATAATGGTTTGTATGTTAGCAGTGTCCTTACTTTCCAGTGTCTGTTTTGAAGTAGAAATAGTTCTGAGAAGCGCAAGTTTTGTGGTGTTCCCTACAAAAGGAATAAGGTTGCGTGCACAGAAATGAAAAAATGTACTTGCAAACTGGAGATGCAGCCACTGCAGCAGGGATCTGTGAATCCACTAAAGGCAAATAATTGCTTAGAGACTGCAGCTAAAGGCAGGGGGAGGAGGGTTGCAGCAAAAAGTAACAGCTGAGATGCATGCCTTTTCTTGCAGCTTAGTGACAAACCTGAGTTAGAAGCAGTGTCTCGCTATGCCTATTTACTCTGAGCAGACATTTATTCTATCATAACGTTGCATGCCAGGATCAGAATTTGCACTATAATAGGAGTTCCTGGGAGGGCAAATTCAAAAAGCATCTTTTATGGAAGCCTGAGTTTCTGATGTCTGTAAAGATGCTGCCCAGGGCACCAGCTCATCTGCCAAATGACTTAATGTATTAGCAAGATGTGTCTGGAACTTGCTGACTTACTCTATAAAGGAGAAGTCTCTGCAGAGTGGTAAAGTCCAGGAAATGTTAATTCATTAAGTAGAGACCTATTTTTAAGTTAGAAATAGTTTCAAAGAGGAAAACCAAGATCTCCCAGGAAACATATAACATGGAAAGTAAAGGTAGTGATATGTGGAAAATTTAGAATTGTTTATGTTCTGTAGTTTGGATGGTTCTCTGTAGTTCGGGATGGCTGTAGCCTGAGGTGTGAATTGTTCTGTTTGGTCCAGAAGGGGGGATGTGCAAGATGCAGGAGAGCACAGGGGGAGGCCAGGAGCACTGGTTGCAGAGCTGCACGGGGATTGGCTGGTGCAGGATCCAGGGCACCAGGCAGAAGAAGAGGTAAAAAGTTTGTGGCCGAGGAAGACTTGGAGCCTTCCTCGGGGAGACCACCAGAGCGCACCTGAAGACCACCAGAGAGATGCAATGCGCATGCAAACTGGGCAGGGACTTAAGTTAATGAGGCCATGAATATGCGTGTAGGCACCCCATGGGGTTTCCCCATTACCACTCCCCTACATTTTGAGGAGAAAGCCTGTACGGGCCTGGTGCCGTAATAAAGAATGCCTGCTGAATAACTTCGGTTATTGAGTTTTATTGCATCAGTAGTTTTATATACTTGTTTTCCACTGGAGTTAAAGCCTAAGCTGCTGATGCAAGCATGCAATCTGGCCACACTGGTGCAGGAAGCCAAGGACTAAAGGTTACGGTTTGTTTCATTAATTATGGGCCAGAACATTTTGTTTCGGCTAATTCTGATGTCCAGAGAGAGATGTCCAAACTAAGCAAAGCATCAAATCTGTGCTGCGTGACAGTCTCTCTTTGGTGAGATACATGGTATGATCTGCTAGTGAGCTTTTATTTTTTATTATTGCCACTTTCAGGGAGATCTTGTGGATGTCATCGCTCTTAGATTTTAGTTTAATGTGTTTTTTTTCAGAACACCTCTGGATACGTTTTTGATGCCTGTTTGAGATTTTTTGAATGGTACAAAAGTTCTTACCACATCCTCTCAATCTCTTCTGGCACTCCTAGAAGAAATAAAAAAATATTGAGTTTTGTCAGTAGAGTCCTTTCCAATTTACAGAGAATTCGACTTACTTATAGATATTGCTTGCAGACCACCTATAGCTATGATAACTTAACCCTTTCAGTGTCTCAGCTGGGGATACCTCACAAAGGCTAAAGGCCATTATGGTTTTCTTGTCTGAGCATTACAGTCATGGCATTTTCTCTTCCTAGAACCAAAGCAGACCTTAGGGCAGAGTTTATGGTAGCTAAGAGCCTTTGATTTGGGAACTGTTTGAAGTTGGGCTGCTTTTGCCCTTTTCCTGCTGGACAGGGCAGTGCAGGGCTCTGAAGGTTATAAAGACTTTTTCTCTACTAGAGTGATCAGAGGAAGTATTGGAAGGAAAACATCGTTGCTCTCCCTCCCATCTGCTTACTTGCCTTGTTTAGGAGGAGGAGGAGGTCTCACACTTTGCTCGATTAACAATAAATAGCAACCTTAGCAGAACACTCCTGTGGGAGTTTCCCATTGCCTTTGAAGCAATCCTTGAAGACATTTTCTTTGTCTCTAATGGCACAGGACAAGCAGATTTGGTTTTCCTTGGAGTTTTGCCAGTCAGAGGGGCAGAAGACAGCAACATTTTCTGAAAGGTGGGTGAGCTAAGTTAGCAAGGAAAGGCAGTTATGTTGTGTGGAGTTGCTTTGTTTCGAAGTGTGCATGACTAGGGTATTGAGGTTTTGTGAAATGAGTTTGGCAGGTATTGCTGAAGTGGAATGTGTTCTTTCCCTGACTTGTTGTTAAAGGGCATCTGCAGAAGTCTACTGTTTCCATGCGGTGGAAGGCCATTGTCTGCTGTGCTGCAAGCACTGGAATTTTCCTTGCTAATGTTGGCAGCAAAGTCTTTGCCTGAAGGTTGACAAGCTTGAAATGTGTCTTTTCAAATCCTTTGCCACTTTAAGGTAAAATCCTTGACCCTTTCATTAGCAGTGGGTACTGTGATCCAGGAAAAGCAGTACAAAATATTAGCTTATCTGGCCAATTTGATTCTGTGCCTTTTTTTTGTGCTTCTTAGACCTTTCAACACCCAGAGTGAAAATCACTCTGTTGATTATCTGACAGTGATGGAAGCCATAGAGATAAAATGCAGTCATGATGCTGATGAGCTGTGTAGGACAACATGAAGAAAAAAACAAGAGGAAACGTAGAGGAATAAAATTTCTGCTGCTGCTTCCATGGAAGTAACAAGAGAGAGCATAGAGATATTTTGTACCTATGACCCTGTCACACCATTAGACTTTGACGTAGATGTGTAACTAGGGTGATTGATCACTTTGCTATTCCTGTGACAGTTTACTAAATGAAAACAACCAGGGTGATTTCATGATTGCATTTGACATTAGGAGTGCTCTTTACGAAGCTAGGTCCAGAACTCCGGAGCACTGTCTTCATGACTAAAATGTATGACTTCCTAGGAAACAGCTGGAAGTGGAGGTCCTAAAATGGACACTGGATGAATTTAGCCATAGTATTTTTCACTGGGAATTGTTTATTTCTTCATAAGTTTGTGTGAAAGCAAAGGGCGCATTAAAACCTGGCTCCGGTTTCATACTACACTGTTGCACTTCCTCTGTCACTGGTGGCTTGAATGAAAAGGGAAACTGACTTAAGTAGAAGACAAACTTCATGAAGCTATGCTGTCTGTTACTCTATTACTGGGAGACTTGAGGGCTGAGAGTCTTAGGCATTTTCATGTGGAAAAACAGAAGGGGAAAGACCATGAAAAGGTGAGGAGAATTTGTCTGAGATTGGATAATGATGTTGTTGGAGAAAGATTTTTACAGCAAAAACTAGCATTGTGCAAACTAGAATGCTGTGAAGATATGGATATATAGAACATGCAATAATTCTAACTCTGTATTATATGGTGTTGCGTGGGTTTCTTTTATTATCTTTTTGTTGCCACTGATAGGAGAAATGTCTAGCTGGTATTACTGCCTTGAATACTGACTTTTCTTAATGTCGGTCTGTGGATAAAGCATGTAACTCATTTCATATGTAATTATTCATGTGAACAGTACTGTCTAAATTTCTTCTTGCTACCAGTACCCCTTGAATTCCTTGTGCAATGCAAGTCCTGTCAGGTGGAAGTGTACATTTGAATTTTTTGATAGATATTCACTGGGCTATATTACAGGCATGATTTTCTGTTTTATTGCCAGCAGCTTGGAGTGAGGACTGCTGCTTGGCATTCACTTCTTTATCTGTCAAGACTCAGTGGAAGGCTTATTTTGATTCTTAAGAATTCTTGAAATGCTGTAGGCAGAAGACAAATGCAACCAGATTGCCGTCTGGAATATGCCACCATGGGGGGCACTGCTTACTTCATGTCTCACTAGCAGCTTTGGTTCACCTAGGTGTACCACAAAACACAAAGAATCATAGATTATCTTCTAGAGGGAGTACCCTTGTTCTTGAACATAGGCAGAGATTTAAACCTTCCTGATGGTAATGGGATTTAAGTCACTGTCCATAAGCTCTGAAAAAGCAGCCCTTGTGCTAAGCTTACATTACTGAAGATATGAGTGTATGTGAATGCCCGATAGGCCTGAATGGAAATGGTACTAGTGTTTAACGACATCTTAGCAGCAGACCGTGTGGCATATGAAGTGTATACTTTGCTGCTGCATTTGTCTCAGTTTACTTGCTTGTGATGTGAGGATTAAGTGCTTGATTCTCCCTGGATATGTCAGTAAGACTGAGTGCAAATAGAGGCAATACAGACCCATCTAGGGTAGAGCAAACTGAAATGAACACAGTGGTTTCTGCCTTGTCGTTCTCCGACTTGACCTCGTTTCTCACATTTGTGGTTCTCTTTTGAGCTTCTCTCCTGTTTTGGGACTTCATGCATCAGCTAGACTGTTCTTCGCTGCTTATGTTAATGTATGAAGTCCTGGAGCAGGGTAGAAAATGTAATACAGAACTGCAAATTGTATTGCCCACAAGTAGCGCAGGTATTTGTTTCTGGGATTTTTTTTGTCTGTAATTGAAACCTGTGACACATGAGGTCTTTCATTCTGCAGTCAGGTATTACTAAATCACAAACACTGAGAGTATTAGATAAGACAGGAAATCTCCAGCCCACTGTAGTATGTGGTAGATACTGGAGGCCCATGTGCCTTTGTTCTCAGGTAACTTCTGCCAGATAACTTCTGCAGTTCTTGGCCCCACAATTTAAAAAGGGTGTCAAGGTACTTGAATGTGTCCAGAGGAGGGCAAGAAAGCTGGTGAAGGGGCTGGAAGGCGTGTTGTGTGAGGAATGGCTAAGGCCTCTGGGTTCCTCTAACCTGGAGAAAAGGAGGCTGAGGCGTGACCTCATTGCTCTCTACAGCTTCCTGAGGTGGCAAAGTGGAGAGGGACATGCTGATCTCCTTGGGATCTGGTAACGGGATGCATGGTAATGATTCAAAGCTGCATCAGTGGAAGTTCAGACTTGACATTAGGTTGTGGTTTGACCCTAGCCAGTGGCCAGGTGCCCATACAGCCAGTCTTATCACCCCCTCCTTCTCTGCTAGACAGGGGGAGAAAACATATCAAAAGGCTCAAGGTTTGACATAAGGACAGGGAGATCACTTGTATTTACCATCCCGGCCAAAACAGACTCGATTTTGGGGAAATTAATTAAATTTATTAAAGAACAAATCAGAGAAGAGTAGTGAGAAATACAAAAAACTTCTGATCTTAAAAGAAAAATAACACCTTCCCCCATCCATCACTTCTCAGGCTTAACATCAATACTGGTTTCTCCACCTCCTCTCCCTGAGTGGCACAGGGGGACAGGGAATGGATGTTATGGTCAGTTTATCTGATGTTGGTTTTACTGCTTCTTCGTCCTCTGAGGGAGGACTCTTCACACTTCCTCTGGGCCATTGTGGGGTCCCTCTCTTACGGGAGACAATCTTCACACTCTCTTCTCTAACATGAGTCATCTCATGAAAGGCAAGTCATCACAAACTGCCCAACGTGAGTCACCTCATGAGGGGCAATGCGCTCCTCGTGAGGCTGAGGTGCAGTCCTTCAGGGGAAACTGCTCCAGTGTGAGTCCCCCACAGCATCACAAAAGTCCCACCAGCAAACCTGCTCCAGTGTGGGCATTCCTCTCTTCCACGGGCTACAGGCTCTGGCAGCAACTTGCTCCAGCGCAGGCTTCCCATGGGCCACAGCCCCCTTCAGGCATCCATCTGCTCCAGTGTGGGGTCCTTCACAGGCTACAAGTGGACATCTACACCCCGCCCATGGTCTGCAGGTGGACAGCCTGCTTCACCATCATCTTCACCATGGCTCTGGGGTCTCTCTGTTCTGGCACGTGGAGCACATCCTCCCCCCCTCCTTCTTCACTGACCTTCGTGTCTTCACATATTCTCACTCCTCCCTCTCTGTGCCAGCTGTTGTGATGCAGTTCTTTCTTCCTGTTCTTAAATATGTTTAACTGAGAGGCTCAGCCTTGGCCAGCTGCGGGTCCCTCTTTGGAGCTGGCTGGCATTGGCTCTGTCAGACTCAGGGGAAACTTCTAGCAGCTTCTGCAAGAAACCACCCCTACAGGCCTCCCTGCCACCGAAATCCAGCCAACTCAGTACATATTAGGAAACATTTATTTACTGGGAGGGTGGTCAAACACTGGAACAGTCTCCCTGGAGTGATGGTTGATGCCCCGTGCCTGTTGGTGTTTAGCGACATCTGGATATTTAATAACATGCTTTAATCCCTTTTGGTCAGCTCTGAAGCAGCCAGGCAGTCGGACTAGATGATTGTTCTAGGTCCTTTACACTGAACTGTATTTTATTCTGTAAATTCTTAAGTGAGTAAAAGGTGTATTCTGCAGCCTCAGTTTGTAGTTGTATTGTTGATCTATTATCTTGTATTGTTGATCTGTTATCTTCTGGATCTTTTTTTCTTTGTCTGATGCTTTGAGTATATGCATTTTAATGACATTTTGAAGATTAAGAGGTAGTGTTGAGATCTGATGCATACGTTTTTCACAGTGAATAGTTTTATAGGCCTATTTTTTTTTTCTAACGTGTACTGCTGGCAAAGAGATTTTGTTCAAGAAATTGCACTGAGTGCAATCATGATGTCTGTTGCCAAGACAAGGATAGAAAGGAAAATCTGAAGTAAGTGTCTCAGTTCTTTGAGAAAAACAAACCAAATATAGGTTCTATAGCTGTTCAAGGCTCATTAATCTATACCAGCCTTGGGTCTTCCTTGTTCATTTATTTGATGCCAGATCCTCCAATGATGATCTGTAGGGCTTAGTTTGTTCTTGGGGAATCCCCATTAAGATCAAGGAACAAGTTGTCTTCCAAGGAAACAAAATGACTATGGAGATGATAGCAGTGAAACAACTACAATGAGTGTCAGCTGATTTATTCAATCTATAATCCAAATCAGGAGGAGGAAACCTTTCCGTGCCTTTTTTGAGAAACCGTCCCTTTATGTTTGTTTGCCTTTGTTTGGCCTATTGATGTTAGAATCACACAAATGCTTTCTCTTGTGTATGCTGCGATTTAACTTATATTTGTCTTAAATGTAAGCAAGCACTGAGATGAGAGTGTGTTTATTTAGTATCCTTGGAGGAAATAAGAACTTGCTTAGAGTGGAATGACAGGGCTAAGCAGGAAGTTTTCTCTCTCAAAGAGGGGAGAAGTAAGGAAATTTTACATGCATTAAGGAGTTTGTCTAGGATTCCTTCATAACAGAACAAAAGGTGCTTCTCTCTGATTATCTGTCCACTTTGATTCAAAGGATCAAGAATTCAAACTCAATAGCCAATGAGACTATTAAGACTATTAATGAGATTATTAAGGTATTCATTATTAAGGTGCCGGGAGACACAAGGAGATATTTCCACAGCGTGTGGTCACCCTGGCTTTGTCTTTGTTCTGGTTATATGTATTCACTACATACATATTTATTACATTTCTACAAAATAATTATTGTATCTCCTCCTAATCTAAGAACTATTTACATACTAATTTCACTTTCCATCCTACCGTCTTTGTTGCTGTCTACTGTTAGTTCTTCTTATTTTGGCCTGTCTTGGTGGTCATCAGATGCCTCTGGTGGTCTTGTACTTCATCTCTTCCTTTTCTGTTCTTTCAGTGACCTTCTCCATTGCTTGGCAGATTCTATGGTGAGAAATAGCTGCAGTTATCTGCAACTGTTCTGTTCCCTCCTTTAGTTACAAGTTATATTTTCTATGAAGCAACTATTGAGCTCAACTAATTCTGTTCTCATGGCGGTATTCCCACACTCAGTTAATGTCTTCCATTCTTTATTACAACTTCAAAGAAAGTTCTGCATACTTTTTGTTTTAACATCTGTTGCTGTATTTCTAAATCTTTCTGGCTGTTGTTTTTTTTTGTATCTTTCATAATTGAAACTGATTCTCATGGGGTAGAGAAAAGCGGTAGACAAAAGCGGTGGTTTCTTGCTGGTTGCATATTTTTGGCACAAGTAGAGTTTAGCAGTGCTGAATTTTTGGCCTGTGTTGCATAGGAAGCTATCTGTAGTAGCAGATTTGGAGCTGCACAGGAGTGCAGTGCATGATACATTACAGTTATTCAGACCTTCCTGGTGAAATAGCAGTCTGAAAATATCAGCTACTGGTTTAGTTTTGTGTTGGGCCTTGGGGAGTGGGAACTTAAGACTGTAGTTCCCCTGGTCACTGTGGAGACCTATCCACTTGCTTGTCTGCTGGCAGAAGGACAGCCATTAGAAAAGGCTCGTGTATATGGAGACTGATGTACATGAGAAGGCTTTCTGCTTTAATTAGAAGTGATGATAAAACTATGAAATCAAGTCCATGAGGGCCAGATGGGTTTAGAAATATTGCTGAGTTAGGTTGAGAGTATGTGTTTGATAGTACTGCAGTTATGCACAGGGTTCCAAAAGGCCTAAGTAATCACTGCAAAGGCTCTCTAGTCTTAAGGGGAGACAAGCACCCTGCCCTTATGGAAGACAGAAATGTCTCTCAGTCTGGAACACCCTTAAGGCTAACAGCATTAAAAAACATTCTAGTAGCAAGATATTTGCATGGAACATTGCAGCATGAAATCAGTGGTAGCTGCATGGAGATTAGAAGTTCTGCAGCAGTTTCTGAAGGCTACCAAATTGTTGAGGAGTTCTGAAACAGGAATGGCAGAAAGAAAAGGACAGAGCTCTAGTGTGTTTCCACCCGCTTGTCTCATGTCAGAGACCTACATGCAAATGCATGCTCTGTTGTTTGAACATCACAGTCCCCTCTTTCAAAATTACGTGATAGTGCTTATAGAGAGGGAATAGAGGCTGGTGGTGAGGCTTAGAAGCACATAGAGGTTCTAGTGCTATCTAGGATAAGAATCCACAGTTTTTCAGGTTCTTGGAGAGGGAATATATTTCAAACTGGTGGCTGTAGGACATGAGTCCATCAGAGTTGCAGAATTTCTGCTCCTGCTTCCAACATCTACAGATGTGAGGCTTTTCCAAGTTCTGTGACTCTCTTCTTTTGATGTTGCGGCAGAGAGCACTCTGCCTTAGCCTCAGATGCTTGTCTTTGGGAGTTGGCAATTCTACACTGACTTTATATTCTCATTCCATGTGCTGAAATACAGTTACTGCCCAAGGCTACACAGAGCCTTAATACATCTGCGAAGTTATGGCAAATGTTATCAGTAATCTTCCCATCACTGGTACCTAATCACAGTGCATATTAGGGACAAAATACCTTAAACAAACTGTGCTTCAATGAGCTGATTTCAAATTGGATGGATGCTGTCACTGCAGAAATGCATTAATAGAAATAATAAACTTAATCTGATGACTTTTATGTGAGTCTTTTCACAATATGAATTTGTCATTACCAACAAGAATGAAACTGCTTAGTAGCTACTTATGGTTTTGCTGCATGATTTGTGGCTTATTTGCAGTGATACTGAAACACAACATCAACAGGATTTTGGGCTTCACATGGATATGTATTATGGAAAGAAGCAAAGAAACCCATGTCTGTAATGCTGAAGTTATTTTCATAACTCTTGTTTCCCAAGAGAATGGAGCAATGAAGGGGAAGGCAGAAAACAATTAAAGGAAGAGCAATGGCCAAGAAATGTGCATCAAGGCTTAGGCTGGTAGATAGCTAAATTGTCATGTGTCTGTGTCCTTGGATCCACTTCTTTTTTGCTGATGAGCGTAGGCAAAATTCACCAGCAGAAAAGAAGTTTGAGCCTTGTGTTTAAGTGGGAGTGCTTGTCTTGGCTGCTTGCCTCATCTGTGGGAGAAGCCTGGGTGTGCTTGGAGAGGTCACTTACTATCCAGGTGTCGTGGTTTGACCCTGGCCGGCAGACAGGTACCCACACAGCCGCTCTCTCACTCTCCT
>NW_009711159.1:0-9852 GCF_000703405.1 Apaloderma vittatum | reverse complement strand
AGGCTTCCCATGGGCTACAGCCCCCTTCAGGCATCCACTCACACGATGTGGAGTCCTTACACAGTGGACATCTACACAGTGGTCCTCACGGTGGACATCTACACCCCGCCCATGGGCTGCAGGGGGACAACCCGCTTCACCGTGGTCTGCACCACGACCCAGGGAACCCTTCGCTCTGGCGCCTGGAGCTCATCCTGCCCCCTCTCCTTCTTCACTGACCTTGATGTGTCCACATATTCTCACTCCTCCATCTCTGTGCCAGCTGTTGCAAAGTTCTTTTTCCCCATTCTTAAATATGTTATCACAGAGGCGTTCCTCTTTTATCACTTTACTGATAGGCTCAGCCTTGGTGCAGTGGCGAGTCCTCTTTGAAGCTGGCTGGCATTGGCTCTATCAAACTTGGGAAGCTTCTAGCAGCTTCTTGCAGAAGCCACCGCTGCCACCACCAAAATCCCGCCAGGCCAACCCAATGCGCCAGGTTAGACATTGTCTCTCACAGTCCCCTTGTGTAGGAAGCCATATGTGGCTCCATTACCCCAAGAGCAGAACAGAGTCATGCATGACTTACGGGCATCTGAACATTGCTGTTCTCTTCATGGGAAAAAAATAGCATTCTTTTTTCCCAAAGTGTGTCTTAAATGTATGTGTCCATTAAATTCCTTGAAAATGTATATGTTAAGTAAAATTTTAATTTGCAAGAGAACTTTGGAAAGGTTTTACTAAAATGTTTTTTCTTGAAAAGCTTTTAGACATGCAGTTTGTATTTTCTTAGTAGTCAAGAAGAGAAGGATTCATCACAAACCTGAAAGACTTAGTGAAACTAAGACATCATATTCAAACAGATGTATTTTTAATTTGTGACAGCTATTTAATTTATCCTGGAGTTAAGTATATATGTGCCACTTTTCCCTGAATCAGTGTGTGGCACTTACTGAGTGAAATGTTTTGTTCTTTGTGAATGAACCAATTTCTCTCTGCAGTTTCCTTCAGAATTATTTTTTCACTAAATGAAATAAATTTTATTTTAAAAATCCAAGGAAAGAAAATTGAGAGGAATGAGAAAATATTCAAAGGTTTTGGTAACTGCCATCACATCAACATAGCTGCTCCTGTGCACAGTTCTAGCTGGGAATAAAACAGCTTGAGAGAGTGTTCAGGAAAAAACACCAGTCTCCTTTAGAAATAGCCAAGTCTTTTTTTATTTATTTTTTTTTGCATTCTGTATATTTGTTGAGTGAAAGGTATGTGGCTGTGAGAGGCACATACCCCAGCTGAGTTTCAGAGCCCCTTTAAGGACTTTCACTGAGACAATTTGCAAGGAATATAACAATAGGTAATTTATTAAAGCGACAGATACAAGATTCGGAGTTGCCATTGATAAGTTCACTCTCTGATAATAATGCTAGCAAAATACTATCCCGGGTATTACTCACCAAAAGGTGGAAGCACAGTGCTTACCGAGAAGGCGTCCCTCTCTTGGGTGAAGGAGAAGGAGCACAGCCCGTCGACTGCCTCTTCCTCTTCTGGGGTCTTCTCTTCCCAATGACATATGCCCTCTGTGCTCCTTATCTTTCCCCTCCCTGGGGTGGTATTCAGCATGATTTGAGTGAAGAGTAGGTGACTATAGTCATGTAGTGATATTATAGTCATATAGTGATATTAAGGTAAAAATTTCCACTCTGGGCCCTGTGGCCTTCAGGATTTTGTTTTGAAGCAGCTTATCAGTTTGCAGGATGATGTTCACACCGTTAGTTCTCTGCACGGCCTTGCCCCTTAGCCAAAACAGGGCCGTCGTGGCATCACAAGACTCCCTCCTTTGGCTGATTCTCACTGTGTAGGCCTTGTTTTCCTCTGTTCTCAGGGTCTGCACGACAGATAAGCGAACACCTGCCTTCAGCAAGTCTGAAACCCTCAGGCTAAAATGTCACAATATTTAAAATACTTCTCTTGTGACAGTTGCAACTTCTGTATTTTTCTGCACAATATGAGTATCGGCAGTTCTTGTTCCATGTCAGCTGAGCTCCACAGTGACAGATTAAAAGGAGCATGAAAGAGGAATTTTACAGTTACTTGGAGATGCACTAAAATGCTGAGGAAAAAGGTTAAGAAGGGACATGATTGGAAGAGCTACTTAAAATTAAGGACAAATTTTAAAAAATAGTGTGAATAAATTGGCCAGGAGCATACTCAAGTCAGGAATTAGAAGAATGTTTCTGGAAGAAAGAAAGTGGAGGACGAGAGAGGTGCTCAGAGAGCCTGCTGCTGGGAGAAGCAAGGACAAATGGAAGCTGGGTCTCAAGTCAGCTTCATGTGTAATTTTGCATGGCTAGAGAGATAGGGCCAGTTAGGCAGCAAATAGTTTTCTATCCCCAGTACCTCTACAGGAAGCAGATAACATCTTTGAATTTCATGTGTAAGACTCTCCATAATAACAAAATGGTCCTTAAAAGATATTTAGACTTCCATTCAGTTTTGATGTTGTGACAATATGTGATAGTTTCTGATGAGGTCTGACCCAGCTCAGTAGGAATGACCAGTGTGCCCCTCTGCGGGAGGTTATCACAGAGCTGTGGTTAATTTTCCCTTTTCAGAAAACTGATTGTTAGATCACTCCTTAACCTCTGTGTACACTCCTGAATTTATGGTACTGCTCTCTACTCTGGCAATATCCCAGACTCATGCTCACATTTCTAGGCAGGCACTTTAGGAGGGTGCCTTGTGCTAGTTTAGCACCTAGGAAAAGAGGCATGTTTTATATGCAGGACTGAATCTCTCAGGCTCAGATATCTTCAATAACATCGTGAGGCTCTATTCCCATGTCTGATAACCCAAATCTTCTTAAAACTGCTTTATTACTGTAGGAGTACCTACCCAAAGGAAACCTTCAGCAAGGGCACACAGGCAGATCACTGCCACTGGCTTCTGGAGGAGAAGTGGAATGTGCCATCCCTCTCTGCTAACACTTGCTGTATTGCCAGTGAGCACTCTGCCAGGCAGAGATCTCAGTGCAATTTATGTCTCTCTGAATACCATGTCAAGGTGCTCCCTTTTCTAATCATGTGGCCTGTGTTCTCGTTAGGGAGACAATTACTTGTCTCCTGGCTGAGACACTTGATTTGGCCTTCCGGTTTTACTTAACTGTCATCTGGTAAAATTTTTCAGGTAGTACTACTTACACCTGGACCTCAGTTCCTCTCCTCTAAGACCCATATTCCTGTCATGTTGGCCGCTGTGCTAGCAGTTGCTTAAAATAGGTAGGTAAAACACATCTTCTCAGCCATTGCCACAGACAAGAGTGTTTTGCGTCCACTCTGGCTAAAGTAAAGACAAAGGTACTAGAGTTTTAACTCCGCTTCACATTTTGAATCCTCTCCCTGGGTTAAATGCAGGGTATGTCAGCTTTGACCCTGCTTTAACTCCAGCCAACTATTGTGAATTGGCCACCACATTAAGAATGCCTATTATTTTTCCTCTGTTATAGAAAGGCTGTCTTATTGCTGCTTGCTATGTGGTTATTTGTCTGTTACTTGTATGTTATTTATTTAGGGCTCACCTTAGTGTATGTTTTGCTTTTTGGTCTGGAAGACTAGATGCTTCTTCTGTGCTTAAAAAATCAGTCCTGACTGAGACACAGCAGTTGAGCTAATCTAGTCCAACAGAGACAACATGTGGATAACCAGGGAAGCCTAGAGCTTGATTCTGCGCAACAAAGTCTGAGACCTTGTAGGTGCTGTGCTGATACAGCATAATGCAATTTACAAATTATATTATAATTATTGTTCTAAAGCTGTCTTTTTGGACAGACATCTGTTGTCAGTCTACAGCAGTTGAATACCAGTGTTTCTAGTGATTTCTTACAGTTGCAGATAAAATAGCCACAGGGTTTTCCTTCCATTTCTCCTTAAAAACCTCACAAAAATCTCAATTTTGTGTGTTGGAGTATTTTTTGTTTCCACATAGTCTTAAAAAGACAGGTAGAATCTACCATCTCCATTGCTTGATGTGCATGGGAGAGACATTAGTGTCCCATTATTAGGGAGGGGCTGGCTAACTCAGAGATGTTACTAATTACATAAGATCTCATACGCCAAATGCAGCATGGATGCTTTGGAGGGAAGCAATTATCTATTTTGTTGTCTTAAGAACAGAGTGACCTAAATTCTCTCTTTCTTTTCTTTTTTCTTTTTGCTTTTTTTCCCCATTTTTCATCACAGGGTGGCCCTAATTAGTTGATTAAAATGCAACTCAGTTATAACTGGGAACAAAGTACAGTTACAGCTAAACAGCTGTAAAGCTGTTGACAGCTGTAAAGTACTGTTACAGCTGGGAATAAAGTAGTTGTAAAGAGACTGGAGTTCAAAAAGTAATTTATTTTTTGCCTTGTTGGTTAGCTGGAATTTGTGGGTGGGATTAAGTAATGAGAATTAGTTTTAGTAGCTTTTGAGTGACAGACATCTCACAATAGCCTTGGCTGGCATTAGGGAAGCAGAAGTGATTCAATGAAAAGTTGTGTATTTGATGTTAAGAAAAAATGCTAATGGTCTAATTTATAAAAGATTTGAAATAAGCTTTAAATCCAAAGTAAGCTCAAAGTCAGCAAATGCAATGACAATTGTGTTCATTTTTTTTTGAAGTGAATACATAAAACACATTGACACTTGTGCTTTATTTACAATTTTAATGTACTTGAAAATCCTCTAATAGATCATCAGGAGAGCAAATAAGTCATCCAGGTAGAGTTTGCAAAGGAGGTGACCAAACTCAAGCTGAAAACAACCCATCCTAAAGAGTCTTTGGTAACAGAATTATCCTTTATGTTAGGGACAGAAGGAAGATCCAGGGAACTATAGGCCTGTCAGCTTGACCTCAGTGCCTGGTAAGGTTATGGAGTAGATCATCCTGAGTGCCATCAAGCAGCACGGAGAAGACAACCAGGGGATCAGGCCCAGCCAACATGCAGTTAGGAAAGGAAGGTCCTGCCTGACCAATCTCATCTCCTTCTATGACTGGGTGACCTGTCTAGTGGATGAGGGGAAGGCTGTGGATGTGGTCTACCTTGATTTCAGCAAAGCATTTGACACAATCTCCCACAGCATCCTCCTGAAAAAGCTGGCAGCCCATGGCTTGGATGGATGCACCCTTCACTGGTTAAAAAACTGGTTGGATGACCAGGCCCAGAGAGTGGAGGTGAATGGTGCTGCATCCAGTTGGTGTCTGGTGACCAGTGCTGTCCCCCAGGGATCTATTCAACATCTTTATTGATGAACTGGATGAGGAAATTGAGTCTACCCTTAGTAAGTTCGCAGATGATGCCAAGCTGGGGAGGAGTGTCAATCTGCCGGAGGGTAGGAAGGCCCTGGAGAGGGACCTGAACAGGCTGTGTCGATGGGCTGAGGCCAACAGTATGAAATTCAATAAGACCAAGTGCAGAGTCCTACACTTTGGCCACAATAACCCCCTGCAGTGCTACAGACTGGGGGAGGAGTGGCTGGAGAGCAGCCCAGCAGAGAGGGACCTGGGAATACTGGTTGACAGCTGGTTGAACATGAGCCAGCAGCGTGCCCAGTGGCCCAGAAGGCCAATGGCATCCTGGCTTGTATCAAGAACAGTGTGGCCAGCTGGAGCAGTGATGTAATTCTGCCCCTGTATTGAGCACTGATGAGGCCTCGCCTCGAGTGCTGTGTGCAGTTATGGGCCTCTCATTTCAAGGTGCTGGAGTGGGTCCAGGGGAAAGCAATGAGGCTGGTGAAGGCACTAGAGGGAAAGTCCTGTGAGGAGAGGCTGAGGGAGCTGGGGTTGTTTTGCCTGGAGAGGAGAAGACTCAGGGGAGACCTTTTTACTTTCTACAATTATGTGAAGGGAAGTTGTAGACAGGTGGGGATTGGGCTCTTCTCCCAAGCAACTACTGACAGGATGAGAGGATGTGGTCTGAAATTGCAGCAGGGGAGGTTTAGGTTGGATATTAGGAAGCACTCTTTCACAGAGAGGGTGATCAGACATTGGAATGCACTGCCCAGGGAAGTGGTGAAGTCACCATCTCTGGAGGTTTTTAAGGAAACGCTGGATGTGGCACTCAGTGCCGTGGTCTGGCCAATGTGATGGTGTTGAGTCATAGGCTGGACCTGATGATCTCAGAGGTCTTTTCCAGCCTCAACAATTCTGTGATTCTGTGATTCTGTGACATGACAGATGAGTAATGTCTCTGCTGAAGAATACTGTATAGTGGAAACTGACATTGGCTTAGTGTCCTGTTTATTTCCTCATCTTTTCTCCTCTCACTTAAAGCTCGGGGAACAGAGTAAAAGCAAACTTGTTCAGTGCAGGACAACTTAGAAAGTAAACTTCCCCTCCCCATGAAGTTCAAGGAGGGAAAAGATATGATGGGATCTCTTAATCTCTGAAGACATGTAGAAGTCAATTACTCTGCAGTCAATTACTTCTGGGTATATATCTCTAGGAACATACCTCAAGGTATCCTCAGCAGGGATGAAGTTGTGAATGGAACTCAATTTCACATTTATGCACGGACTCCAAGTGGTGGGAGGGGTACCTGACTGATGAGTGCAGAAAGTATGCCTGAAGCCAGTATACCTTACTTCCAAGATTGTGCCTCTAGACACAAGTGTGTGAGAGGAAACCAATCAGACAGGCAGTGTCGCTGTTAATGCTTTTCCAGTGCAGTGTCATGGCAGAAATAGGCTGGACTTCAGCTGTGATGGTCTATCCAAAGGACAATGGTGCTATGGTTCAACTGCTGCATGATTTATGTCAGACAGTTAAGCACAAGCACAAACTGTGTGTTTGCAAACCAGTCAACCACCGCAACATTCAAAGTTGCAGAGAGCTGAACTGATTTTGGTGGAAGAATGTATTTGCCATGAAAGACTATTCATCATTATCTAAATTTAAGCTTCATTAACTTATGACAGACTAGTCTGAATAGTTTTTCAGCTGAGCATTGAAGTTCCTGAACAAACTCATTACAGTGCTTAATTTTGGATAGACCAGCTTGAGAATGGAAAGTAACACAAATCCTTTTAACCTTAGACTATTGCATTATGTAACATTTTAAAAATGTGCTTTCCTCAAGCACTTTTTGGCACGTCTGGGGAACATTTACAACTTCTGCCTATGAGTAAGTATGTGTTCCTTCTGTGGTCCAAAAGGTGGTAATGAAGTCTTTAATAGGATCTGTGGTAGTTCTTTGCTGGAGAAGGATAAAATGCAATGTTGATGTATATTCTGGCCACCAACAAAAGGGACAGGGTGAAGGTAATTTAAACATTTTCAGCAAAACACAATCACTCAGAACTTTGGGATGATTTGCTGTCTGCTACACTCACATTGTGTCAGGATGAGGGAGAGCTGTATTTAGTAGCTCTCTTTGATCTGCAACATGAGCCATTTCTTGGCACATTGAGTTAATTTCTATCTCATAATGATCTTGTATTATTCTAAAGGCAGGATAAAACCTAATGTAGTTTCGTTTTTCTAGTATCTTCTATGCCTTACTGTGACAGCAGTATAGATCTCTGTCCTGTCCTTTTCAGCCGAACTGCTGGTGAGTCCCCGCTCCCTGGCAGGGAGTGTACTTGTGCTTGTGCTCTTGAATATTCCTCTTTTGGTAGACAACTTTGGTTTTGCACTCCATCTGTTTCATGCCACTATTTGAGAGCACTTGTAATGCTAATTTTGTCCTGTGTGGCAGCCCCTTTTAGCTTGCTGTCACCCAGATAAAGAACTGCAGAAAGGCTGGTGATTTTGAAAGCTTCTTTGTGTGGGGGGTTTTTTTTGTCTTTTTTTCCCCCCCTTTTTGTGTGGGGTTGCTTTTTGTTTCCTTGGTAATGCAGAGTGTTCTGTTTCCTAACAAGTCATGCGTCTCTTACTTCCTTACATTACCCAATTTAAACCCACAGTACTGCAACAATGGGATAAGTGTCCATCTTGTCATTCAAGCAATTAGTTAAAATGAGGGATTAACCTTGCAGAACACCCTTCCTGCAGCACATCCTTCCAGCTGACAGCATATCAGTTGTGCATCAGCTTCCAGGCTTAACAAAGCAATGTAAGTGGTCTCCAGGAGCCTTCTGTTGTTGCTTCTGCAAACACACGGATGGATACAACTAATACAGCTAACCAGTAGATTCTGAGGTCCTCTTAAAGAGGCAACATTAACTGACCTTCTAAGGCACCTCCCAGAGGCATTGGCTTCCCTTCAAGTGAATGGAAAGAGCACAGGCATTTTTCCTTTACCATATATGCTGGGTGGATCATGTTAGGAATGCCTTCCTTGGAGCAGGCTCTAAATGGTCACAGCTACAGATTCAATATATTTGCAAAATATCTGCAAAAAAGAAGGTCTGTTCTTGCTCTCATGTCTGCTTTATAGTTTAATTACAACAGTTAACTCTTATTCTTTTGCTTGCACCTGTTAAAACTTAGTAGAAAACATGGAACAAGGAGAGGTGCTCTGAGACAGGGAAGGGTTTTGAGAGGAAAGAGAAGATATCCTGCCAGCAAAATTGGGAGTCTGGAGTGTTGTATTATCTGGGGGTGTCCTGGAACTGAGATATACCCCTAATCTCCCAGAATTTATATAACAATGCTTGCAAAGCATCCATGTTTGTGATTGGTCTTACCCAGAAGCCAATAAACCAAGTTGTTATTTGTGTTACATCATCTAAGGTGTTACATCATTCATAGGAGCAAGGAACAGCTTATTGCATGTTAGCACCATTGCTATTATATCTCTCTGTATGCTCTTCAGTATGGTTTGATGAATGTTAGTCCTCTCATTTGGGAATTGTTTCCCACAGAAACAGACAGACCATTCAGGCAAATCAGTGATGAACTGAAAGCAGAGAGATGCAACAAACTTTCGCAGACAGAATCACACACACAGAGAATTATTGAGGCTAGAAAAGACCTCTGAGATCATCAAATCCAGGCTATGATGCAAGACCCCCATGTCAGCTAGACCATGGCACTAAGCGCCACATCCAGCCTTTCCTTAAACACGTCCAGGCATGATGACTCCACCACTTCCCTGGGCAGTGCATTCCAATGCCTGATTACATTCAAATGCCTGATGCAGTTTCAGGCCATGACCTCTTGTCCTGTCATTAGTTGTCTGGGAGAAGAGCCTAACCCCCACCTGACTACAACCTCCCTTCAGGTAGCTGTAGAGAGTGAAAAGGTCCCCCCTGAGTCTCCTCCAGGCTAAACAACCCCAGCTCCCTCAGCCTCCAGTCATCTGGGACCCCCAGTCATCTGGGACCTCTCCAGTTAGCCAGGTTTGGTGATAATGATAGAAAGCAGCTTAGCCAGTTTTTCTGCCAGCTCCCTTAGCACGCTAGGATGAATCCCATCTGGACCCATAAACTTGTTGAGATCTGAGTGGCACAGCACGTCACTAACTACTTCCTCCTGGATTACAGGGGTGTATTCTGTTCCCCATCCCTGTCTACCAACTCAGACGTCCAGTTGCCCTGAAGATAGCCAGTCTTTTTGTTAAAGACTGAGGCAAAGAGGGTGTGAAGTATCATCCATCATCTTTTGTAAGTTGTGGGGAACGATGAGGTGCCTGAGGAAAGCGAATGGCCCCCCAGTCTATAAGAAGAGCAGGAAGGAGGACCCAGGCAACTACAGACCGGTCAGCCTCACCTCCAAACCCAGAAAGGTGATGGAACATCTTAGCCTTGGTGCTGTCTCTAGGCATATCAGGGATAAGAAAGTTATTAGGAGCAGTCAGCATGGCTTTACCATGGGGAAGTCATGTTTGACCAACCTGATAGCTTTTATGAAGACACAACCAGGTGGAGGGATGGTGGCCACGCAGTGGATGTGGTCTAT
>NW_009711158.1:0-5009 GCF_000703405.1 Apaloderma vittatum | reverse complement strand
TAACTTAGGAATATGGCAAACTTAGAAGTTACTTATTGATAAGCATGGAGTACTGCAGAAATTACTTTTCCCCCCAAAAAATATGAGAAGGGGGGCGGGAATGTGTGTATTGCGTGTGCTGACCGTAGTCAGAAGCTTTTCACAACAGAGTTACTGTGCTCTTCGGAGGAAAAAAATCCCAAAACATTCCTTTAAGAATGTGCAGTTGGAGTCGGAAGCTTATCTCTGAGCCCTAAGGATGAAAGCGCAGCTCTCCAGCCCCCTGAAGGGCAGAGTCCCTAAGGCTCGGCTTGCTGCCCTGCTTGTAGGGACCCCGTGAGGGTTAAAGATACTCAGCGGGGTGTTTCGCGTGTGTGGTTGCCCATGTGTGTGCCCTGAGGTATGATCTTCTGTCAGCTGGGGGCCAACTTTTTCTGCTGCTTCTGGAGTTAAAGCGAAACTATTGTTAACTTCAAGAACAGCGGAATTTGGCTTGCCTGTATTTGGCAAAGTTCAGCCTCTGCGTGCAGTATTGGTGGGCATGGTGATGTAAATTTCTCAGAACGTTTAAATGTCATGTTTATTGGTTTATTTTTTGTGCTACTGTTTTAAATCAGTCATTCTTAATTTGCTTTCACTCATTGTTCTTGCTCTTTCCTGATACCTTCAAAATGCTTGTGTGGAGCTCAGTGGATGAGCGCTGCATACTGCCTGGGGAAATCACCAGCTGATCATTCGCTTGTCTTGGGTTGCTCAGCAAGGCTCTGTGGACAGTAGCTTTTTCTTATTGTGAAAGCATAGTTAGGCTGTTTGATATGATGCAATACTTTGTCTAACGTGGAGATATAATACTGTAGGCTTCTAAACTTTCTGCAAGTTAGAAATGAAAATCAAACCCATAGTTACTTATTTTTCTTCTGACCTTGTGAACTGTGCGAAGCAAAGTGCAGTGAGTCTGCATCATGTAGAAGTCTGTATCATCTAGCTCCTTAAGAATGAAATTGTTATACAGTGACCAAGCTAGATCTCTGACTAAATAAAAACTTTTTCCACCCTTTACTATATGTTTACCAAGAAATAAAACCTAATCATGAATTCCTTTGATAACACCCAGGCTAATGGATGCAGGGAGTTCTGTGAACACAGCTGGTCTTATGGTACGTACAGTGTCCAGGGTGCAGTGTTAATAGCACACAGCTCTTTCTGCAGCCAGAAACTCGCTCTGACTTCTTACTGTGCATACCTGGAGCTCTGAGTGATGTGCATAGGCCTGGAGATTTTATATAATGTCATAGTTCAGGCTTGTGGGTATTAGAGACCCTTTATCCACAGATCACTGCAAAATTAAAGGAGGTTTAGTACTGAGTCTTTTTAATGCTTCTGTGCCTGGCACTTCATACTGTTTTTTCTGCATGGCAGATGAATTATTCTAAAACTGTTTTGACAATTTGCTATAGTTTAGACTGGCTATGTTTTCTAAAGCATTCAATGTACAACAATAAAACTGCCATTAAAGAAAACTACTGCCTTTAGTTACTTACTTTTTTTTCTGGAATATGCTCCCCCCCTCCATAAAAGCATTGCCTTTGTACTTCTATTCATCATGGCTTTTGTGGTTGGTTTCGTTGTGCTTTTTTTGTTGTTGTTGTTTGCTTTTTTTTAAACAGATGGATGTTCTGAATAGCTAACTTGCTGTCTACCTACTTTTGCTGTTTGTAATAGCAATCTACTGTTTATTGCTTTGTGATAAATTACTGTGCTGGTACTCCGTATGAGTAGCTTTTGCGTTAGACTATAGAAAGAGGTGGGAAAAGTTAGCTTACCTCTTTTTTTTCCTGACATATTCTTAAAGAAGCCAATACCCTGGTGTGGCAGAACTGTTTCTTGAGAGAATAAATTCATTTCCCTTCATTGAAGGTTAAAGCTTGGCAGCTCTCTAGTGTGGAGGCTTGTGTAATAGCTGTTGTCCGGGCAGTGGTTTTGTTGTGGCGAGGATGACGTCTAGGCTGCTGTTGGTGATAGTTTGGATTTTGTAAGGTCGCCCTTAATTGAACGGCTCTCTTGTGTTTGACATTTGCTGTGACCTCTTGCTGTAAGCAAAGGGAGACAGTTAATGATTTTGAAGCTTGTCTTTCACTCAGAGTTGAAAATTAGGATGTTTAGTTCTAGTTCCTGTTGTAGCTCTCAGCCAACCACGGTTGGATTTTTTTTTTTGTTAGTGTTCTATTGCATTCCTATTACATTTGGGATTTTTACATAGATAGAAAAAAAATATTCATGTACTGAGAACCTAGGTGCTTAAAAGTTATTTTATAGGTGCAGAGGTCTTAAAGATATGACTGCCTTATTTTTATAATTCTTACCTTGATTAATCAGTGTTTGCAGAGGACTGTATGAAGCAGCAAAGACAGCAACGAAGAGAAAGTAGACTATGGGTGACAAATATGGAACTTAAAAAAGGACAATGCACTGAAGCAAGAAGCAGAGGACACAAAGCAAAGCTGAGAGGGAGGGAACAGAAGAAATAACTGGGAAAGTGGGGTGGAACTAATGTTAGCTGGCAGGGAAAAAGGAAAATATGGACTTTCTTTTTCTATTTTGCCCATCATTTTTAACAAATTGTAGTGAGTTAACAATTTGATGGAGGATGAAAGATAATTTTTACTTACCATTCCTTATGCTGATTATGCATTTAGCACTGGTGTGGTGGTCAGAAGCTCAAGTCTGTAGAGAGGAATTCTATGGTGGACTCAGTTTAGTTATCTTAGTTCACTTCTGGTAATCGGTTAATTAATTTTATGCACTACGTCAGTCCTGGGCTCTTCTGCTGAAGTAGTGCATGTGACTGATTTGTCATAGTATCTGTATGTGTTTGCACCTTGGCAATGGTACCAAAATTGGCAACTTGAGCATTCAAAGGGTGGTTGATGGTAGCCGCTTTCCCTCATAAATAGCCTGGCTGGAATATAAATTGCTGACCCGGAGATGAAGGCCTTCTCAGTCCGTTGCAATTACTTGGGCCTTTGAGCCTCTTCCCAAACAGTTCTTCAGGCATTGCTGATTATTTGATTCTGAAGGAAAAAAAAATAATTCAAAATTGCTTTTCCTTGAATGTGTTGTGCTGTGATGCAAAGGGATATTCTCACTGAAAAAGGTTAGGTCCTTGGTTTTGATCAAGTGAAGACTTGCGCATAATCATAGAATCATAGAATGGCCTAGGCTGGAAGGGACCTTAGAGATCATCTAGTCCAACCTCCCTGTTTTTGGGCAGTGACGCCACCTCTCGACTAGACCTAGCAACACATGGGGACCGAGCGGGAATGCTTGGCATTAAGTTTCTTTGTAAGTCTTTCTAGATTTGTATTTGTAGATTTGGTTTCCCTAAAGATATCTTGGAACTTGTATACATAGTTTATATATGCATGACTGCTCCTATTTTTTTTCTTGACATAACTGAATAATAGCATTTCTTACCTTTTCTTCTAACATAAGCTGGAATTGGCTATATTCTTGAATGCCTCAGAATTCATTAAATAATGGAATGGTAGTTTTCCAACCCAACATAAAAACAAATAACTCTAAACATGTATACAAAAATCATGGAAAATACTGAGATATTTGTAGCTAATACTGAGCTATGCTGCCAGATCTTGGGGTAATAACATTATTTGTGCCAGGGCAGTGGGGAATGTCTGGAGAAGAAACAGATTCTGTGACAAGGACAGAATAGACTGGGACAGTGAAGTGTTCCCTCTAAAAATATCCCTTGATGGTGAAGGTTATATTTTTTTGATTAAGCGGATGTTAACGTGATTGGTTGTTATCCTTTTTGCTCCAGTTTCTTTAGATGGGGGAAGAGGAACAAATTTTCCTTTAGCTCACAATTGAAAACCTCTTGGGAAACTCTTCACTGACTCATTGGAATATCTCCAAATCACTTGATAGAGTGTTTAAGTTTGTGCAATTTAATGGGAAGTCTGTAAAATCTTGTAGATGGTGGGTGGCTTTTTTTAATACAGTGTAGCTTTTGCCTTTGTTGCTAGATAGTTCCTTTCCTTGTATCCCTTCATCCTGTAGTATTCTGCATTTTTTACTTTAGGCTCCAAACTGCCTCTTTCTAAAGTGCAATTTATATGTGTCTGGTTTTCTTTTCCTTTTTTCCTCTTATGGAATATAGATCAAAATCTGAGGAGATGCAGAGGAAGCTGTTTCTTTTTCTATTTCTCTTTGAGAATAGTGAGACAGTGTCTCTATGGAAGTCAGTAGGAGTTTGGTTGAGAGCACCATAGCATGGTTGAGGTTGGCAGGGTGTCACGTCCCACCCAGGAGAGGGGGACAGGTGACTTTTAGATTCGTAATACCCAGGTGAGATAAGTCTCAAGGTCCATATGCAAACATTTATTATTAATTTTTGCACAACATAGAGATTGGGCTCACGACAAAGGATTCAAATTTAAAAGCATGATAGGGCAGACGATGTAACAAAAACTAGGAAAAGGCTAAATATGCAATAAACTACAGTAAGTTAATAATAAGGGATAATAAAGGACAGCTAAACACAATATTACAACAGACAATATAATTCTTAACCATCATAAGAAAGAAATTTAAGCATTAGCTAAGTAAACAGTATGATAGGCCTTGCGTTCCTTAGCGAAAAAGGGGAAGAGAGAAGGAGGGAGAGCGAGAAGGAGAGATCACCAGTCCAAGTTCCTGCATTGGTTCAGCCAAAGCAGAGTTCAGGATTCGTCTGTTGTTGTCTTCTTTCCTTCTGCTTCTCCTCCTGCACTTTCTGTCTTCTTTCCTTCTGCTTCTCCTCCTGCACTTTCTGTCTTCTTTCCTTCTGCTTCTCCTCCTGCACTTTTCTTCTTCTTTCCTTCTGCTTCTCTTCCTGCACTTTTCTTCCTTTCTTCTCCTGCTCTCTGGAGGTCATCTTGTTCAACCTCCCTGTTCAGGCAGGCTCACCTAGAGTTGATTGTCCAGGAGGCTTTTCAGCATCTTCAGGGATGGAGACTCCAGAGCTTCTCTGG
>NW_009711157.1:0-13976 GCF_000703405.1 Apaloderma vittatum | reverse complement strand
TTAAGCAATTAACTCCTTAAGACTTAAGTTTTATTACAACAGTTGTTTCTCAGAAGGATAAAATGGCAAACTTCTAGGAAAGATAACAAAATAATAGGTGTTAGCAAAAATACAAAGAGAAGAAATTATTTTTTTTTATTCCATTCATCCAGGGCAGTATGGTTCCCTTATAGTCTGTTATATCATACTGATTTACTTTTTTTTTTCATTTAAAAAGTACATCTTTCATGTAGTAATTTTTCCCCTCCCTGATTTCAAATCAGAAACACTTCTAGCTCTATGCAACGTGTTAGAACTACAAACTTCATCTGTTATAAGCTGACAGTGTTGTAGCCTGGAAGTTAGGAACCTTTTATGTTGGAAGGATTTGAAAGAGAAAATGAGGTTATGGGTTTTAGTGCCATAAGCCTCTTGTGAAGAAGAGACCTTTTCCCTGAGACAAGATGGCTTGAGGACATAACACCAAGCCGTTTCTTTTGGAACTAAGACTGGAGAAAGACAAAACCAAGTAACATGCATAGGCAAGAACTGGAGTACACCAATGCAGTGTACGGGTCAATTTGCTGCTCATAGCCTTATCCGACTCAGTTAATCATTTTCCTCCTGGGTGTCTTGGAACTGAGCGGGAAGGGAGCTTAGTCATAGAATGATCATAGAATCATAGAATGGGAGGAGGGTGACTTTCGGAGGTCATCTACCCCCTTACAATGATCTTTAACAAAATCAGGTTACTCAGAGCTCTGTCCAACCTGATCTGGAATATTTCAAGGGGGCTTTTACTACCTCACTGTTCCAGTGTCTCACCCCTCTCATCATAAAAAACGTCTTCCTTGTAACTCGTCTAAATCTACCCTCTTTTAGTTTAAAACTATCACCCCTTATCTTCTAGCAGAGGGCCCTGCTAAAAAGGTTGTCCCCACGTTTCTTATAGGCCCCATAGTGCTGGCTGCAGTGGAAGTGCTGAGTGCTGTGCATTAATTAGAGGGAAGGCAGAGCTGATTGTTTATCCAAAAGGGACAGTAAAATAGGATCTAGAAATCAAATTTCTATATGTAAACATAGAGACTAATATCTATGATAGTCTGGGTATACTAGCTCCTAAAACATATTTTGCAATGAATTAGGTTTAAGGACTGATGACAGTGGAATAATTGCTAGCAGTGGCAAACTGATGTATATAGAAGAGGTCAGGCCAGAATTTATTGTTTTGTTGAAGAATCAGGACTGGACATCTGTATATCTACAGACATTGTAGCAAAATATATGTGGAAACTACAGCTTTTGCCTTTTTATAAAGTTAAATTACTTCTTTGGTACACATAAAAACTGTAGCAAATGTAAATATATGCACGTATATCCTTTTAGTGTCATAAAACTACTTCTTGGAAAAAGGCTAGGGATAGATACCTCCCAGGACATTAGAGCTGATTATAAAAAAAATTCAGTAAGTGTGATATCTGGCAAATTCCAGTAATTCTTAATGTATGTATTTAGTTCAAAATAAATCCCATTTAGGTTATCTCACACATCAGAAAAGGTCGTTTGATTCTGAACCATGAAACTCAGCTGGTTCAATGTGGATGACAAAAGAGTGAAATACCAAACATGTTTCAATACTCTATGCTTGACAGTGATGTGAAAAAAAAAGTATGAGCGTTCTGAAACTTCCATCTGATGCGTTTGCACTAAGGTATGAATAGTACGGAGATGGTAAAATTAAGACAAGTAGGCTTTGCAGTTATCTGAACCTTAATGGTAAACAAACCTGGTGACTGGAAGAAATCCCAAGGAAGTTGGACGGCCCAGACTAGAAAGCTGTAGACTGAGCTAAGCAGGTGCAGTGCCACACTAAACTTCGCATGATATTTCAGCCTTAGTGTTCTGAGATCTGTAGGATTTGTGGCCCTCTGAACCCTAATCCACACAGGAACTGCAGCTCGACACTGTGATAGAGGTCCCCATAACCATGGGTGACCTTGATGAGAAAGGAGTTTATGAAGAAATGTTGACGCAGTTCTGTGCTCTCCTTGGAAAGAATTTTGCTATCCCATTTCTCCCAGAACTACAGGCTTTCTGGTTTTCAGAACCCTGTTCCTGATTTTGAATGGCAACTTCAGGTCAATACTGTGACTGAGGACCCCATGACCATGGGTGCACGCAAGGAGAGTGGTGTGGATATAGCAATGTTGGTTCAGTGCCATGCTCCTCTTCACATGCCTTTTCCAAACTTGTTGTCCTCAGAACTCCAGGATTTCTGGCTCTCTAAACCCTAAGTCTAATCATAATGCTAATGGCAACTAAAGCTAGGGGCTCTGGCTCTGGACCCCATGACCAGGAGTGCCCTCATTGAGGTGTGGATGCGGCAATGTTGGTGCAGTGCCATAATCACCTTGGCATGACATTTCCAATCCCATTGTCCCCAGAACTCTAGGCTTTCTGGGTCTCTGAACCTTAATCCTAATGTGAACAGCAACTGTAGATTGGAGCAGGAGGCTGAGGTCCCAGTGACAATGGGTGTCCTCAATAAGAATGGTGCTGGATGGGGCAATGTTGTTGCAGTGCCGTGCTCCCCTTGGCATGCCTCTTGCAGTCTCAGTCTCCCAACACCTGTGGGCTTTGTGGTTGCCTGAAACCTAATCCTAGCCCTAATACAAAAGGCAAATGTAATTCAGGGCTGTGCCCACATAGAGAAAGGTGTGGATGGACCAATATTGTTGCAGTGCCGTGCTTCACTTAGCATGCCTTTTCCAATCCTAGTCTTCTCAGAACTCCAGGTTTCTGGTTTTCTGAACCCTAAACCTAATCTAAACGGCAACTGCCGTTTGGGGCTGTGTCTGAGTTACTCCTGAGTAACTCCTGTGGCCTGAATGAGAATGGTGAAGATGGAGCAACGTTGGTGCAGTGCCATTCCCTTCGTATGCCTGTTGCAGTCCTAATATCTCCACACCTGTGGGCTTTGTGATTCACTGAACCCTAACCCGAATATGAATGGCATCTTCAGGTCATGGCTCTAGCTGAGGTCCCTATGACCATGGGTGTCTGCAGTGAGAAAGGTGTGGATGAAGCAATATTGGTACAGTGCTGTGCTCCCATTCACATGCTTTTTCCAATCCTAGTTTTCTCAGAACT
Source organism: Apaloderma vittatum (assembly GCF_000703405.1). NCBI lineage: Eukaryota > Metazoa > Chordata > Aves > Trogoniformes > Trogonidae > Apaloderma > Apaloderma vittatum. Next base: position 10,847 of record NW_009711157.1, on the reverse strand, counting down.
CTAGACTTTGTGGCTCCCTGAACTCTAACCCTAATTCTAATTGTACCTGTAGCTCCTGGCTTTGGTTGAAGTCCCCATGGTCATGAGGAGAAAGGTGTGGATGTAGCAATGTTGGTTCAGCGCTGTGATCCACTTGGAATGCTGTTTGCAGTCTCAGTGTTCCCCAAGCTGTGGCCTTTGTTGTTCTCTGAATCCTAACCCTAATCCGAATGCCGTGTTCAGTTGAGGGCTGTGGCTGCTGTCCCCATGATCATGGGTGTCTGGAGTGAGAAAGATGTGGATGGAGCAAGCGTGGTGATGTGCTGTGCTTCCCTTCAAGTATTTTTTGCGGTCCCAGTATCTTGATAGTTGTAGCTGTTTCTTCTCTTCCTACTGTAACCTAAGCCTGAGCCATAACTTCAAGCTCAGCTCTGAGGCTAAAGTCCTCATTGCTTGGTTTTCTATATATTAAAAATACTCTCATGGAGTGTTGTTGTTTGCAATTGGTATATGAATGTCTAATGAGCAGTTGTTTTGGATTTTTTTAAAAAATATTTTAATTCTAGGAAGTATACTGTAACACCACTTTTACAAACACATAACTGAGGGTATTTCTTCATATCCTTGTTTTGTCTTTTTGTTGCAATCTGTCTCAAAGTAAGGATCTGTGTTTGGTGAAAACAACTATAAAACTTAGGTGATGAATCTTTAGCTTGATCTGGATCTGGTGTCCTATATACGATGTGTTGTCTTATGCTGGGCTTAATATTATTTCCTTGACCTCATTTTATCTGGAGGCATTTACCTGGAGTTTTATATTTTGAAGCTAGCCATTGAGTGTATGTTATTGTGAATAGAATTTATCGCATCTTCATGTAGGTATTACTGCTTAGAATAGCTTTGAAAATATTGTGTATATTCTTATCATTTTTATAACAGGTTACCCTTTTCTATCAGATAAAGATCTGATCTTGATTCCTTCTTCTCTATTCCTCTTCCCTTTTTAATAATCCAGTCTCAGGAAAGAATGCATCAGAAAAGAAATTGTTCTTGCTGAAGTCTCTAATAAACATGTCAGGTGTATTATATGGAAACTGTCTGTTTATTTGGAGTTGAAACAAGATATTAGCATAAGAGAAAATATGAGCACATCGTTGGTGTCTTTCATTTTCACCTTTGGTACGCAAAAGCATTTCATATTGCTGTTTACACTTTCTTTTCATCAAAATAAAATTAAAAAAAATTCTGACAGCATCTCTGAATAAATGTTTGTGTATGTGTTGACTGTCAAAAGTTATTTGGAAGACCTATTCTGTATATATAGAAATTCAGGGCATTTATCTTTTGAATGTTATTGACATCGAATTGTAACATGTCAGAACAACAACATATCATTTTTAAACTTAAATAGTTCCAAGCATATTAAACTCTTCTTTATAAAAAATCTGTGAAATGAGGGGAATAGTTTCCTTCTGAGCCATTATATATTCTATGACTCCTGTCCCTTTGGGGACCATTTTCAAAAGGTACATTTTAGAAGACTCATGCTGGCACATTGTTCATATGAAGTGCCACCTACTTACTATTTTCTTACACTGTGACAGGTTAAGGCTGCTGAATAAGTGAACTTTTGCAGGAGACAGGACACAGAGAAAAAATATCCAAGCAATATCACATATATAGTAGCACAGTGCGTACAATATCACAACTTACTGTTTTTGGAGAAATAAATTTTGGTGAAGTGCAGTGCAAGGAGAGAAAGTAGAAGATAACAAATGAGGCAAAATCTGACGAGCTTTAAAAACAGGCTAGAGAATGTAGGGAAGATTAAAACAGGTAGGGAAGTTAAGAATCATGGAATCATAGAATGGCCTAGGCTGGAAGGGACCTTAGAGATCATCTAATTCAACCTCCCTGTTTTGGGCAGGGACACCACCTCTCAACTAGACCAGGTAACACATGGGGACCGAGCAGGAATCGAACCCACAACCTCAGTGTTGGTCCTTGTTGTCAGCAGGGCGCTCAAGCCACTGAGCTAACAGGCCCCCTTAATGAGAACCCGTCCCTGTTATAGTATGAAGCTTGCAGTAATCAACTCTCACCTTTCCTCTGGTATCAGAACTCTAAATATCTCCTTTTCTACTTATGGCCTAAAAAGTCTGCTATAATTCTCTAAGTTTGAAGAAGTGACTCTGCAGTAGAATAAGTAATTCTAACTGTGCTGGCAAAGAGTTCACAGGATCACAGAACATTACGGGTTGAAAGGGACCTTGAAAGATCATCAAGTCCAACCCCCAAGTTGATATATGATCACATGTAGAACATAGCACAAACAAGAATTTTAAATTATTTTGGTTGCAAAGTCAACTTCTCAGATTTTAGGAAATGTCAGGATTGAGATTGCCTGTGAAACTCATTATTTTCAGTTGACAAGGCAGTCTTGCCTTGATTACTAGTGATTTCTTCTGCAAGGTTTCTGCATAATAAAATATGCTGAGTAGATTTGTTCTGATATGGGTTAAAGTCATTCAAGGAAAGACAATTTTTTTCTGTGGGATCCCTTCTTCAAAAGCTGAAATATTAGAATGTGGTAGTTTTTGAATTAGAAAAATGGCATGAGGAAATTCGAGAAGTTAAACCTTAATTAAAGCAAATGAATTCTTCCAGGAGATCTAGACTTTATCACTGATTCTGGGATACAGTGTTCCTGACTAAGTCTCAAAAATTCATGTAAACCAAAATTAGACCATTCAATATTAGCTAAAAATTTTACTAATAACTTTGTATTTATCTTCTCAGTTGCTAAAATGCTGATAGCCTCAAACCTCACAAGGCAGACATTAGAAAAACATAGAACATAGAAAAATCATAGACCATTAGGATTTGGAAGGGACTTTTAGAGATCATCTAGTCCAAACCCCCTGCCAGGTTCACCTAGGGCAGGCCACAGAGGGACTGCATTCAAATAGGTTTTGAATGTCTCCAGAGAAGGAGACTCCACAACCTCTCTGGGCAGCCTGTTCCAATGCTCTGTCACCCTCACGGTAAAGAAGATTTTCCTCATGCTGAGGTGGAACTTCCTATGTTCTAGTTTACATCCCTAATTCCTTGTTCTATTACTGGGCAGCACTCTGAAGAGACCAGCTCCTTCCTCTTGACACCCACTCCTCAGGTATTTATATACATTAATAAGGTGCTTTCTCAGCCTTCTCTTTTCAAGACTAAACAGCTCCAGTTCTCTGTCTTTCTTCATAGGAGAGATGTCCAAGTCCCTTAATCATCCTCGTAGCTCTCAGTTGCACTCTCTCCAGTAGATTCCTGTCTCTCTTGAACTGGTGAGCCCTAAACTGGATCCAGTATTCCAGGTGTGGAGTATTCCAAAGTAGAGGGGGAGAAGAAGCTCCTTAGACCTGCTGGACGTACTTTTCTTGATGCACTCCAGGATCCCATTGGCCTTCTTGGCCACAAGGGCCCATTGCTGTCCCATGGACAACTTACTGTACACTAGGACTCCAAGGTCTTTCTCCATAGACTGCTTCCCAGCAGGACGTCCCTAATCTGTACTGGTGCCTGGTGTTAGTCCTCCCCAGATGCAGGACTCCACACTTGTCCTTATTGAACTTCATGAGGTTCACATTTGTCCAGCTCTAGAGCCTGTGCAGATCTCATTGGATAGCAGCACAGCCTTCCTGTGTGTCAGCCACTCCTCCTAGTTTTGTATCATCAGCAACCTTGCTGAGGGTGCACTCTATCCCCTCATCCAGGTCGTTGATGAAGATATTGAACAAAACTAGACCCAGTACTGATCCCTAGGGAACACCACTGACCACAGGCCTCCATTTTGACTCTGTGTCGCTAATCACAACCCTAAAAACAAAATAACACATAACAAAAATGCTTTGGCAGAGGGGTTGGACTAGATGATCTTTAAAGGTCCCTTCTAATTAGATGTGAAAACATCTAATATCTCAAATCAGGATCTGGTCAAAAATAGTCAGGGACAGCAAAGAGATTCGAAGATCATAGTAAAGAAATTAAGACCAGGAATGTTGGTCTCCTGGGATTCTCTTTTGGACCACAGTATCTGGTTTTGATTAGATGCACTTACTTCTGCTTCTTGTCTCTAACAATTTAAATGAGGAAATACTACATTATCTAAGCAAGGATATCTACTCTTTTTTTAAAAGTTCTTGCTTTCACTTGATCAGGTTCTGTAAATTACTTGAATTCGGTTGCTTACTACTCTGACAGGAAACTATTCTAGTTCATATGCATTTATTAGGTGCGTACATATTTTCTGTTGTTAATCTGTAGTTCATGTATATTTCAGGTTTTAAGTGGCTTTGTCATTAGACCTATCCAGAAAACAACTGAATGTTATACTAACTTGTGAGATTTCAAAATTTATTTTCTGATCTCACTGAAATGAAATAAAAACTTCTTCAATAATTTTCAAAGTACTATGTCAGAAGCATTGACTGAAAGTGGTAATTTCTGAGTATTCTCCATCCTTTTCCTCTCACTTATTTCTGAAATTTGCAAGAGTGTGCACCTTGGACTAAAGAAACCTATTACATTGAAAACACTGCTAGAATTACAATGTGTTTCTTGAACAATTCTGCTCAGATAAAGCAAGCATAACTATTTAGTACACAGTCTTATGTCCTACCCACACTATCACAGAGTCAGCAATACAGTTTATAGTTTCCCTGTATATCTACTGCTCTTGACTTGCCATACATGGCAGTATATTATGTATTTCTTCTAGCTCTTGCTCTAACCCTTGCTAGAAGTTTCCTGTCAGATTTTTAAATATATTTAATCCTAGTCACGCTTTTTGTTGCTGGAGATGTTGGCAGTATTCATGCAGAAATTTAGTCAACCTGAAATTCAGTGATGACTTATTCACCCTGTTAAAAAGAGTACCTGTTTTCTGTACTTCGTGCTGTGATATACCAATATAAGAACAGAATTTTGCTGCTTGACATCAGGTTATCCATCTGTAACACATCTACAAATGCAGTTCTATTATGATGTTTTGTTTGTATGTTCCTGGGATTCTGCTGCACACTTTGTCAGACAGCTACGTTTTTATTAGTGTGTACTGTCATTCTGGATAATGAAAGCCCCCCGAATACATTTCTACATCCAATTATGGCTTCAGAAATGTTGTGATGGGTTTGGTTTCCAGCACTTTAATACCCATTGCATGATGTTCATGAAGCTGTGCACTGAGACCTTTACAGCCATTGATGGTTATGGCACGCACATCATGCACTGTATTTATTCACTTCATACAAGAACTAGTGCTCCTCACACAGTCAGATGCTAAAAGCTACCTACATTCTACGCAGTATAATAAGCTCATGGGAAAAGAAAACTAATTCCCTTTGATTTACTGTAGAAATGCAGTGTGATTCATGAAGTCCCTGGGGCCCAAATCCAAGATGGGAGAGATTCAGAAAAATATCACTCCATAATTGCCCTATGTTTATGTTTTTACTTAAGTATGCACTTTTGGTCACTCCTGTAGATACAATACTGTTCTAGAGAGATCTTTGGTCTCACTATAGTCAGTCTTCTCATTATTATGAGCAGAGAAATGCAAGTGACTTTCTGGACTTTAAATTCAATCCCCTGCATTTTCTGATAAAATGTTCTCAAAGTTTTTCAGAAACTTTGGTTTTAGATCATTCTGATTAGAAATTTCGTCTTCCAAAATTCCCACATATATTCCTTTGCGGACACAATGGGGGTAAATTATGTGTATTTTTCTCGCTTATGACACTTATAGTGAGATATGTGAAGAAATTTATTCTAGCTAAAATCAGAGACCTGAAAGTCAGTCCACAATATTTTTAATTATTATTTAATTATGTCCTTCTCTCTCTTGATGATCAGCTCTTCTCTCCTCTTATTTACCTCCTGTTAGTCACTTAAAACTAATTGCCTGATCTTAATTGCTTTTGTTTTTACATTGAGCATTACTTTTATTCATGTATTCTCTACTACTCTTCCACCATTGCTCCTAACTGTGGCTTGGAGGTAGAATTTTCAGCAGTTTTCAAGGTGCTGGAATTAGCACGAGAGAATGTGTTTTATACTTCATATTCTATAAATTTTCACTTACACAATTCCTGTGCATTCCTCCGATTTGTTTCTATGTGCAGTTCCCTTACTCCAGCAAAAAAAATATAAAAAGAACACAGAGTAAAATTTTTTTTCAGTAAGGAAAGCTGTGTCAAAACGTGACAGTCACATGGCATGTACCTTCCTTGAAATGTAACTATGTTTAGTTAAGTTTAAATGTTACTTATGCTATATTAATCAATCAATTATTTCTTTAATATTTATATATATAGGTAATTTTGCTTAGAGTGGCTTTATGATTTTAGCTTTGTTCATTAAATGATACTTCTGACATTTGCTTGTAGAAAATGGTAACACTAGTCACAGTTATATAACATTATAACTCTCAAGAAAAAACAATATGTGCGACTGTAGAACAATACCAGATAATGAGACCTCATTCAGGCTAGAAAAATACAGATATTACATTGTCAGCAATAATTCAGATATGGGCTAAATCAGAGCCTCTGCTTGTTAAAACCAGCATTTTTTGAAAAAGATCCTGGAAGAGTTCATACATCTGAAATGTAAAAAGAACGTCAATTGGATATTAAAGTCAAATATATACTGGGAAATATGGAAAACAAATTTTAAAATGTAGTCCTGCAGAAAAACACTCTAAAATTTAACAGAAACAAAATGAGTAAGATCTTGCAGAAGTGACATTAAAAGCTAGAGAGCAGAATACAAAGTAAAATATTGACTAAAACTTACACTAAGTTTTTATAAACCTTCTTGGTTTGATTCACTGATTATTCTGTTTTGCAGCTACTTTTACTCTATTTCACTTCAGTAGAAACTCCCATTTGCATTCATTTACCTTTCCACATTTGCAAATGTATTTTCATTGTCTATTACTGGAATTGTTCTGTATATGGGTTAGCTGGTTAATGGTGAATTAAGTACTATTCTATGGACCATTTCTGATCGTTTGGATTCAAGGAAATAACTGTGTGCAGCTATTATTCATAAAACCTTTTAAAATGCGTAGTTATATAGTGTTCTGCATTATGCTTTTTTGTTTTGTTTTGTTTTGTTTTCGTACAAACTTAATAGAATGAGCTCAGACAAAAGACTGAGCATAATAAAAAAATTACATCTGGAATAATTATGAACAAATTTCATAAGTCATTCCATGTCTGATAAAGCACATACAATTTTAAGACCTATTAAAGAATTCATTTTAAATTAAAAATTGTCTATATGTGTCCATTTTGGATTACAGCATATAACTCAATATATTTTAAGAAAGTTTAGCTTATAAAGAATTTTGAAAGCCTGCCAAAGTTATTCCAGCATCCTGAGAAGTACATATATATATCCCATATGCACCACCAAAATGTGGCAGCACAATCAATTATTTAAAATACTGGATATTCAACTATGTAATCCTGATAGCTTTGGGTTCTACACACTGTTCCTTACCATAGAATCATTAAGGCTGGAAAAGACCTCTAAGATTATCAAGTTCTACTGTCAACCCAATAATGCCATGACTACTAAACTATACCCTCAAGTGCCACATTTACAGGTTTTTTGAATACCCCCAGGGACAGCAACTCCACCACTTCCCTGGGCAACCCATTCCAAATCCTCACCACTCTTTCAGTAAAGAACTTTTTCCTAACGTCCAGTCCAAACGTCTCCTGGTGCAGCCTGAGCCTATTTCCTCTCATCCTAGTCAAAGCACCCTGAGCTCAATACGAGTAGGCAAGCATTTTGTACAGAAACTTTAGATGTGATCATACCGGATACTTGTACAGCTGTCTTCACAGAATCACAGAATCACAGAATCACAGAATGTTAGGGATTGGAAGGGACCTCGAAAGATCATCTAGTCCAGCCCCCGTGCCAGAGTAGGATCACCTACAGTAGATCGCGCAGGAACATGTCCAGATGGGTTTTGAATGACTCCAAAGAAGGAGACTCCACAACCTCCCTGGGCAGCTTGTTCCAGTTCTTTGCTACCCTCACAATGAAAAAGATTTTCCTAATATTTTTGTGGAACCTCCTATGTTCCAACTTGTACCCGTTGCCCCTTGTCCTGTCATTGGACGTCGCTGAAAAGAGCCTGGCTCTGTCCTCCTGACACTCACCCTTGACAAATTTATAAACATTTGTGATTACATAACTTTGAAATAACAGGGAGTGTCTCTTTTCATAGAACCATAATATGTTTTGGGTTTTCACTTTATTTGAATCATAATAATCCAAGTTTTGTGTTGAACATTTCTTTAATATTACCTTAGAAATAGACTATTTGGGTTTTGTTCTTGAAAACAACATAAAAAAAAATTGGTAACTTACTATTGAAACCAGTTAAATTTCTTCTCTAAAACACAAAATTTCAAACAAGGTAGAAAGTCAGTCACTGAATATGTAACTATGGTCCTGAATATGGTCCTGCCTGGCATGATGAAACTATATTAGAGAAAATTATATTAATCTGTGTCGTAACCCTAGCCTTAATACTACATTAATTTGAAAGGAAGATTTCTTCTCTGATTTTGTCCATGCGTTTGACATTCATTGAATAGAACTTACAATTCTGCAATTTATTCATGTGCATTAAAAAGTTTCATATGTTTTAATCTTTTATCTCATCCTTCTGTGTGTCTAGACATTACAGTATCACGTCACTGTAGCAAGATTGTCTGCTGGAGAAACATTGGAAATATTGAAATATTGAAATATTGGAACAAAAAGTTAAGCCAACTGTTTAGATAAATATAATTATTTTTTTCTAAAAAACCCAAATTTTCCATTTTATATATAAAACTTTGACTTGTATCATTGGAAGGGCTTTCTTTCACAGCCAACGTTTGGTTTTCGTGAGTTTTTACATTTAAGAATTCTGTAGAGCTATTTTGAGAAATTTTCAACAAGAACTATTTTCTTTAACACAGCAATCAAAACTCAAATAGTTATTGAAAAAAAAAACAACCAATCCACAAATCCAAACCCCACTTTTTGTAATAGTCACCAGTGATGCAGAGGACTATGTCTAAGGATCTTGATCCAGCCTTGAAGAATAGCTACTAAAATCTGTATTCCTAGTTTAGTATCAGGATCATGTGTTTATTCCAAAGTAGTCTACTACTTGCTGCCTTCAAATCTCAAAATAGGATTTTTAAATTTATTCCTCTTTGGAAGAGTATATCATAACTGTAAATGTTTTTTAAAAAACCCCAAACCGAACAAACTTTATTCTCTATCCTTTATTGTATAATTTATTGAAGTGTCCTTCTGCTACACTATGTGGTCAGATTTTGGAATAATGGATCTTTAGCACAGAGTTTTTTATATAGTTAAGTTAGTTAAGGAAAATCTCTAATCTCTGGTGAATGAAGACAGACATCACAAAAAGTCAGTCTCATTTTTCTTAGACATTTACTTCAACTGAAAATGTAAGCATACAAGCAAGCCATCATTCTTCTGCTGACATATATTTATTCATTATGAGTAGATTCAGTTGTAGATTGGAGTACAGTTGTATTTTATGCCAAAGTCAAGTTACAAGACTTGGTTAATTAATTAATTATTACAAAGCACTTTGAGAACCCTGGAGAGAAAATGTTATAAAAGCATGTGATGTTATTTTAATAATTTTCCATTTAGCGGAGTGGAATGAATTACCTCTGAGCCCTCAGGATTCTGGGCCTGATTAAGAACTGTTGACTGCATTACAGAAAGTACAGTTTCCACTTCCCTTCTGTTTGGCAATCTTCCAACTTCCAGCTGTCCTTTAGTCAAAAGAGAAACGTGTAGATTTTTATATATGAGTTTTGAAAGGTTGGGATATGGTTTTAGAAGAGCAGACATGAGCTAATTTCATCTTGTCAGAATCCCTGTGAAGCTGCTATGGAGAGAAAGGCTGCTTTAGTTTTAATGAAAACAGAGAAATATGAGCAAAACATTCTGTTGTGTGGTAAGTCTTGCATTTTCAGCACAAGACCCACCTGGCTAAGGAAGGAGCTTCTCAATGAATTGAAATGCAAAGTGAAAGCATACACAAACTTAAGGCAAGGCCACTAAACATGATAAAAGTATAATAGCATTAGCATTACCAGGGAATTAGGAACAAAATCAGGAAGGACATAACTCACTTGGAACTCAGACTAGGTAGGGACTTAAAGGGTAATGGTAATGGATTCTACAGATACATTCATGAAATGAATGAAATCAGAGAAAATGTGACATGAGTGTTTGCAGAGAAAAAAATTATCTCTGCAAATTCCGCTTCAGGAGTGATTTCAGCAGCTGTGGGAGAGCATTGGACATAACCAGGTGGATAGATGATGTCAGTGCAGTGGACCTGGTTTATCTGGATTTCAGCAAAGCATTTGACACCATCTCTCACAGCATCCATGTAGCTGAACTGAGGAAGTGTGGTGTGGATTGGGTAGTGAGGTGGATTGTGAACTGGTTGAACGAAAGAAGTCAAGAGTTGTTGTCAATAGGACAGAGTCTAGCTGGAGGTCTGTACCCAGTAGAGTCCCTCAGGAGTCAGTACTGGGTCCAGTACTATTCAATATATTCATCAACGACCTGGATGAGGGAAGAGAGCACTGTCAGCAAGTTTGCTGGTGACACAAAACTGAGAGGAGTGGCTGACACACCAGAAGCCTGTGCTGCCCTTCAGCAAGACCTAGACAGACTGAGGAGCTGTGCAAGGAGAAATTCTGTGAAATACAACAACAAGTGCAGGGTTTTGCACTTGGGAAAGTACAACCCCATGT
>NW_009711156.1:0-8515 GCF_000703405.1 Apaloderma vittatum | reverse complement strand
TGGCTGCCGGTCAGGGTCAAACCACGACAATAATCCAAGAGTAAAAGTCAATGTTGTCACATTCCTCATGTCTTTAGTGGTTGGGCAAGATGCTGAGAAAAATAATAAAGAGTTTACCTAGAATCTCTTCTTGTTCACCTAGAATTCTGCAGTGTTTGGTAAATATTCCTTTGATTAGAAACACATAGTTGAAAGATGTTGCTGGTTCAGCTAAAGTCTTAAACATCTTTCCAGTGAATATATCTTCTCAATACTGCAGTAATTTCAGCTACAATTATTATCATTAAATCTTTCTTCGCATAATTTTTTTTATTCATGTTATTATAATTTACTATATACTGTTAACAAAGCCCAAGCTACTTCATATTCTATTTCATATGCAGCTATGACTGATTAGTTCAAGCACATTGCATGATCATGCATATACATTGGCACATTTTTCATCATTTTGTCTTCAGATCTGGCAGGTTTTGTTTTCAAGTAGATGATCTTAACTAATGAGGTGCACATTTCTTTATGTAAATCAAGGAACAACAAAAAAAACCCATGAGCTTCCTTGATCTGAAAGCTGTCTAACCATATGCAGTTGACACAGGAGCAGAACAAAGACCTCTATTTGAGTAGCTTTATTTGAGATATCAGTCAGGAAGAGCAACCTTTCTTCAAAATAAATTTTCAAGGTAGAACCATTGTAAAACTAAACTTCTGTAACTTCTACTATTGCAAGTTGTTAAGAAAATCCACTTCCCTAACCGTTATATCAATTGGTCTTTATAGTATGATTGCATATTATCTTTGTAATATATATTAGTTCACATTATACACTGTAAAGAAATGAGATAGTGGAAGTTTCCTGAAGACTTCGGTATTTTGCATGTGCGAGTGAAACAAACTAAAGGACAGTCCAGATGGGGAAATGCAGACTTTGCTTCTTGGAAGCTTAAAACTGCCCATGACGAATAAAGGAAAACCCTGGACAACCAAGATAATGCCAGCACCCTAGCCCCTCTAACACATCTTTGAAATCCTCCCAGAGATGTAATAGATTAGGGCTCCACTCCTTCCAATGTCTTAACCTGTTGTTTCAGAATTGGCTAGCTTGTTGTTTTTTCATTATTTGCATGAGGAACATTTGTTTGGAAAAAATTTTAGTGACCTATAGGCAATATTATAAAATTTGAGATTTCATGTAAAGTTTAATAATTTAATGTATTTACATTTCTCAGAAACGTGTTTCAAAAGAATGATCAAAGTCTTTAATTTTTGCAATTCGTTTTTGTTGTTTTGGTTTGTGTTCGGTTTTGCTTTTTTTAAATCTAGCTATTTCACTCAGGTATTTAAATGTCTAATATGACTCAAGGTTTTGGATTAAGTTTTCCTATAAGTTCTTTCTTATTAGAATGACTTTGCAATGTGGAAGCTGTCTTAATTGTAGAACTAGTGCCATGGGCTGACGATTGTATAAATATACTCATGCTAAAGCATATTCTAGCATGCACAATGATTTCAACATTAGTAACTGTAAAGGTAAAGGATATGTTATACTAAATTTGTATTAAAATTTAATTTCTGATGCTTCTTCTTTCTTATCACCCTACCTGCATAGTGAGGATCTACTTAGGAGGGCAAGTCCTTCCTAACCGACTCAGTAACCTTCTATGATGGAGTGACTACATCAATGAATAAGGGAAGACCTATGGGTGTCATCTTTCTGGACTTCTGCAAGGCCTTTGACATGGTCCTCCACAACATCCTTCTCTCTAAATTGGAGAAAAATGGATTTGAAAGGTGGACTATTTGATGGATGAAGAATTGGTTGGGTGCTCACATCCAGAGTGTAGTGGTCAATGGCTCAATGTCCAGACAGATACTAGTGTCGAGTGGTGTCCCTCAGGGGTCACTTACAGGACCAGTGTTGCTTAATATCTTCATCAGGGACACAAACAGTGGAATCAGGTGTATCTTCAGCAAATTTGCAGATGACACCAAGCTGGCCACAAATACAGGCTGGATAATAAGCATATTGAGAGCAGCCCTACGGAGACAGTCTTGGGAGTTTTGGCAGATGAAAAACGGTATAAATTGGCAATGCGTGCTCACAGACCGGAAAGCCAGTCGCATCAGATTCATTTAACTTTTCTGTAATAGCATAAAATACGCTGTTATGTGTGAAGTATCAGTTTTCCCAACATCCATTCTCATAAACTTATGAAGTATTTTTCAAGCAAAATCTGTGACTCTTCCTAGAAAGAAGACTTAGACAGATGTCTGTCACACTGAAGATAGTGTGACACAGCTGTTTTTATAACAGATTGCAGCAACTCTATTGGCTGAGAGAGAAGCTTTTGCACATAGAAGTCAGAAAAACTAATATGGACTTTGTAGAACATATAGTAAACCATGAGAGTGGACTAGGCATTATAATGGTTTTCTGAGGTGAAAAAATCAAGATTTATTTTAAATACTGGTTTGTATAAAATGTAGTTAATTAATATACGGTGATAAAATATTTGTCTTTACCCACAACTCTAGTATGAATTTTACTGTTGTTGCATCAGATAATATTATATGCAGAAAGAAGAGTAAAGTATTAGGAAGAGCAGTTTTAAATTATGTTTGCAGATAATTTAGAGATAACATAATATTCTCTGGTCCTTAATGGAAATCACAACTGCACTGATGAAGAACACAATTATTGGTGGTAAAGTAAAGTCATTAGGAATCAAATCTATGATTGAGAATTGTAATTCCATAAATGAGCCACATAGATACGTAACCTGGGAACTCCCATGATACCTTTAAGCATATTTCCAATTAAATCTGTCTTGATGAAGAGCAAGTAGAACAGTACTATATTTTCTCTAGAGTTAGTCGGGAAATTAATTTTCTTTTCATCTGCGTGTGTATTCCTGCTCTGCTATGAAGATAGCAGTGACATGTCTAGAATGTAGGCTGGAGCTGTATGAGCACCACTTTTCTCACTTGTCAAACAAGTTTGACAAAGGCAACCTGCTCTAGTTGACCCTGCTTTGAGCAACGAGGTTGGACTGACAATTCCTACATAACCCTTTCACTCTCAACCATGATTTTTAGAATGGAATGGAATGGAATGGAATGGAATAGAATAGAATAGAATAGAATAGAATAGAATAGAATAGAATAGAATAGAATAGAATAGAATAGAATAGAAGTAGAACAATCTTAAACTTCGTAACAGCACTTTACTTTCCTCACTTGTTAAGGTGGGCAGTGTAATGTATGATAAACTTGCACAGTGATCTTACTGGACATTCTACTGTCCAAGTACTTAACAACTTGGTTTTTAGAATACTCCCTAAATGCAGTAAATAAAAAATAAATCAAATCTCAAGTAGTGCAGTATTACATATTCATGGTGAGTAAAAAAAATAATCGAAGAAACATGAAGATGATAGAGAAAAATTATTTTCATTGTATTTCTAGCAAAGACTTAGGTATATAGGTGTTACTGTATCTTGACTTACCTTTCTTTTATTATGCAAAGGCATCTAGACTTCTTCCACTAACATATCTGCTTGATGTTCATCTCATGGGCCTTCAAAAACATGTAATTTCTTTTGAACATTTTCTTCATGCTGAGGTGGTCCTTCTATTATGTTTGACCAGCCAGCTATTTCTCACAGGCTTTGGTAGAATTCAGTATGCCATCGTATAATACATATGCAATTTCTCAAAATGAAGATTGCAGGATAGTCTAAACCTTTTGTGAAGTAAAATGGAAAACTCCCACAAAAATAAATGCTGTGTGCTGGACAAAATAAAGAGTGCTGTTGAAATGGAAGAGATACAAGTGTGTCATTCACTCCATCAGCTTGAGGTAAATTATGATCAATTACTTGTTATGATCTATGTTTTCTTTCATTGGACAACCATGTTTTCAGATATTCTATTTGTTTTTCAGAAATTATAGAATCCCAGATTCATTTAACTTTTCTGGAATACCATAATATTTTATGTGATCTTTTCAAGAGCAAAACAGATTTAATTCTGTTTCAAAATATTTAAAATGTTATGTCTCTTTTGATAATCTATTTTCTTTTAGAGTTTTTCACTATTATTCTAAAATACACTTTTTAAAAAAAATAAATTTCTCCTGTCCCTTATATATTCCAGACCAAATATAAAATCATAATTGTCATGTGATGACTCCAGAAAACTGACTCAAAAATCCTATTAAAACCACTACAGGTCAAAAGCTGTGTGTGGAAATATAAAATTGAAATACCTTGTGGAAATATGTAATTTTAATTGAATTTTTAGTTGGAAAGCCACAGGAAAACAGCTCATATTCTTAATTTTATTGCACTATTTTGAAGCATAATGTTAAACTATTTTTAAAAGTATTGTGAAAAAAAAAATATATTTTGCAGTCTTTGATTGAATTTCTGTCTTTACCTTCTATAGATAAAATGGGCTAAAGAAGCTGTTATATGAATATATTACTATTTAGAAGCATGGCAAACTGTTCTATGCATTTCAGGCTATTAATTAGAAAACAATCAGTGCATTACTATGAAGTAAACATGAAGAGTGGTGTCCAGAGACAGATTGGCTTCCTCTAAAGACACATGTATTTTAAAATACACAATAAGAAAAGTCTATAAAAGAGATTTATATATTTGATTCTAGAAGACAGTCACTTGAACTGTACTTTCTCTATCTTTATGGTAATGGCACTTCAGTGACTCAGAAACCAACTCAACTGGAATGTCTCGCATCGCCCTACAGAATGTCTTAAGGTACTGCAGTGCCAAACCTTAACAAGTCCTTTATATTTCTTCCCTTTGAAACACTAGAATCACTGAGATAGGATTTTTAATACATAGTTATATCAATAGAAGTATTTCTGTCTATCTCATGTTAGGATAATGGTATTTTTCTGTAGAGAATTATTTTCATTTATCCCAAATACCTCTATTGTAAATTTTTTAAATATTTTGCAAAAGTTTCCAGTGACAACTCTTTTCCACCCACTGAGAAAATGTGGCTCTCCCCTTTACTTTTTTAATACCTTTTACTCCCTCAATTACCAAAGATGACAAAACTCTGTATGTGCTAAATACTGGGGGGAGTGTGTCTGTGTTAAGTTTTCAGTTTATTAAGTATCATCAGTGTTCAGGACATCCACTTCAGATTTCATCACTGAAAACATGGAAATACATACACAGACCCTTCTGCCTCTATAGGTGCATATTTAGTCAAAAACAGATTTGAAATATATCAGTTTATTTCTTTCTAGAAATTTCATGCTTTGTTTATTTGAAGCAGAAATTAAAAGATGGTAAGAGGAAAAAATGGAAAATGAGACCTGTAACCTTATTTTGAACTTCAATGAGATTCAACACAAAAGGTAACAAAGGTAACAAAGGTAACAAAGGTAAGAGTATACTTCTTTATTTTATCTAATTACCAAGCCCTACTCAGAGTGTATTTCAACTCTCACCATTACGACAATTAACATATTGTGTTTACAAAATTTTTCTTTTTGCAGGAATCCATTTTCATATAGTTATATATTCATATGATTGCCTGAACGTTTCATAAAAGTTAGTGGAAAATTTGAACTGTGTAATAAAATATACCATCTGTGATGAACTTAGCCATACTCTAAGGAAGTCTCTGTAGTATTCTAGTATTCCATACAACAAGGAATAGACACTTTAAAGTTAATGAGCATATTTTTGTGCATCAATATTAGTAATATACCCTTCAAAGTCTTGTATAAAAGATGAAAACTATTGGAGATTTATGTTTATGAGAACATGACATATGTTTGATATTCAGCTACAGTTAATCAAGATGTTTTGACTTGATCTGAATGTCAATAATTATTCATGTCTATCTTGGGTTTTCAGATGAAATTTAGAAAGATACTAAGGCAGCTAAAAGAAACTTTTGTTTTGTTTCACTCTTCAGTATATTTTTAAATTAACATAAAGTAATATTTGTCATTGTATTGTGATACTTCTGTTTCTTTAAGCTGTCCTGTTTAGTTTCAAGCATTGTAATAAGGTTTTATTTTGTACAAAGCTTTCAGTCCACTGCAATATACAGAATAATAGGTCAATTTTCTGTCTAAAATTCTGATGAATAATTGATTCTAAATTGTTAGTACGTTGTGCATTCATTGAACTATACATTAAATGTTTTTGGTTTTTTTTCTGAGGTATTTAGCAAAACTATTCACATCCAAATCTTTGATAAAGATCTTTCAAATATGCAATCTATTAATTGAAATTAAGCTGTAATGACAGCTTTTTTTTTTTTATTACATTTTTTTCTTTGTCACTTTTGAAAGAAAGAGTGGAAATATAATTCCTGGTAAATTATATTTGCCAATAAAGTATCATCATGTCAGTTAAAAGATGAAGAAACAGAATCATATAGGAATCAAGTCACTCATGAATACTTATTATTTGTATTATACTTGAAACTAATGAGAAACTTAGTTATGCTGACCTTCTGAAGTGTCAGCTTATGATTTAGACACACAAGTGCATTTTTGTACAGTCATTTGAAGCATTGACTGTATTCCTCTAGTGCAGACTTCCAGGTCTGGTTGGTTTTTTTCTTGCAGCAGGATATTTTAAGACTGAGGCCTTTACTATGTTTGAAAAAAATCTGCAATTCCATTTTCTGCTCTACTAAAAGGAAAATGCCACCTGAACACAATACTCTTTAAGCCATCACTTGCCCAAATTTTATGATGATATTATGTTATTATTATATTCGGTTAAAGTCACATTATTCCTTCTACAAGACTAGAGAATACTTTAGTGAACATATTTTACTTTCATGAATTTTTTGAAAACAGGTAAGATCAGTTTTGCCCAGCTTCATACGCAAGTGATATAGCAAATCACTCACCCACAGACACTGGGAAAAAGAAAATTACAAAACTCCTATTTGGATTGATGTTGCCATTAAAAGCCATTTTCAGCAAACTATTTATAGATGCACCTGACTCTTCTTCATTTCTTAAACATCTTATATTGAGAAAAATCTATTCCACTGCTTTCAGAAAACATTTATTCAAAAGCAAAGCATGTCAATAACAAGCGAAAGAGTATTATCAGCTCAGATGGCAAGTAAACTCATATGTCAGTCAGGAGACAACGTGCAAAATGTAGTGGAAGGAAGAGTATTCTAATCTGTCTCATTCAATTCCTAAATCACGTATGAAAAGATCTATTGTATACTGTGCAATAAATATTTCATAACAATAAACCTTAGCTTTCTCTAACTACTGCTATTATACAGCCCAAAGTTATAGTATTTTAGGGGTTCATCCTAACATCATTCAGGTGAACTATTTTTCAGCGGAGTTTCCTGGGAACAGGAATGAGGACAGATTTAAGCATCATCTGTTTGCAGACTCATGCTTGTAATAATCAACGCTGAGTGTTTCTATTAGTCGTATTCATTATGTTGATAATAGGTAAGGATAGAAGCAGAAAAAAATAACCTGTGAGTAGTGTGTCTTTGTGTCTCTGAATGTTGATTTGAATGAATCAGATAATATTCTGATCTGATTTGACATCAGTGCTCCCATATATTCTTGTGCTGGAAACCATGTAGTGCAAGTAGAAATCATAAAAAGAAATCTCCATAACTATGAAGTTTCAAAATTCTTTTTTTTTTCTAGGGAAGAAAGAGATATAAAAAGAGAGTGACTCATGGACAGATATGAAAGAAAAATTCTTGAAATTATTGGTCTTACGTACATCTCATAGCAGGTGCTATTTATGCATTTTTGCTCAGAGACTTTCTGCTCAGGGCTGAAAAAAATACTACATGTTGGTGTTTTATCAGTGTTTTCCTCTGTTTCAACCTAATGAAATAAAAGGTGGATCATATGAGTCTAATTGCTTCTGTCTGCTATTTGGTTCAAGACAGAGGCTTTAATCTTATGTTGCCCTCAGAGCTCATGCTGCCAGGGACCTTTCTGCCAAAAAAGAGTTTCTAAGTACCTGAGTACATGAGTATCTAGATGCCAGAATAAGGATGTCACGGAATTAATAACAGTAACTACCTCTCTGCAATAATTAATTTTGAAAAATAAAATTTGACTGATCCTTCTAGCCTTTATTCACATGCACAATCTCTCTGTCTCTCACTCTTCACACATCTTTTCCAGTAATAGGACAGGAAATGTAAAACTAGGAGGAAAGGAAAAAGGAAGAGAAACAGTAGAGGAGTAAAACCACCATGTGTCAATGCACAAAGACCTCTAACTGTTTGTAGTTTTCCTTATTGTGAATGGAATAGAAGTAAATAACTTACAGTTATTAAATTTATTAATTGTCATAAACTTTTATTTTATTTGTATTTGTACTTATAAAGTTGTATTTATATGCTTATTATAATGACTTTCAATATACAATTGAATAGTACATTATAATAATCGAACATATGATATACATAATAACAATAGCATATATAATTTCATTTACATTCATATCTAGAAATATATTTA
>NW_009711155.1:0-767 GCF_000703405.1 Apaloderma vittatum | reverse complement strand
GGAGGAGATTTTAGCAGGAGGAGATTTTAGCGCTGCTCTCCCAGCCCCTGCTCCCTGGCAGGAGCAAGAGCCCTCCCTGCGCCCAGCCTCTGCGGGATCCCCCTTCCCTACGGGATCCCCCTTCCCTATGGGATCCTCCTTTCCTACGGGATCCCCTTTTCTAAGGGATCCTCCTTTCCTATGGGATCTCCTTTACTACGGGATCCCCCTTCCCTACAGGATCCCCTTCCCTATGGGATATCCCTTCCCTATGGGATATCCCTTCCCTATGGGATCCTCCTTTCCTACAGGATCCCCCTTCCTAAGGGATCCCCCTTCCCTAACGGATCCTCCTTCCCTACGGGATCCTCCTTTCCTACGGGATCCCCTTTTCTAAGGGATCCTCCTTTCCTATGGGATCTCCTTTACTACGGGATCCCCCTTCCCTACAGGATCCCCTTCCCTATGGGATATCCCTTCCCTATGGGATATCCCTTCCCTATGGGATCCTCCTTTCCTACAGGATCCCCCTTCCTAAGGGATCCCCCTTCCCTAACGGATCCTCCTTCCCTACAGGATCCTCCTTTCCTACGGGATCCCCTTTTCTAAGGGATCCTCCTTTCCTGTGGGATCTTCTTTACTACGGGATCCCCCTTCCCTACAGGATCCCCTTCCCTATGGGATATCCCTTCCCTATGGGATATTCCTTCCCTATGGGATCCTCCTTTCCTGCAGGATCCCCTTTCCTAAGGGATCTCCCTTCCCTACGGGATCCTCCTTTCCTACGG
>NW_009711154.1:0-8427 GCF_000703405.1 Apaloderma vittatum | reverse complement strand
GCTGCTGCCCTCAGAATGGCGCCAACAGTTCCTGCCTTCCCCTTTCTTATGTAAAACTTGTTCCGGCTTTGCCTTTTCCTGTTCAAGCGTCTGGAAACTTTTTCTTGCTGAAGCTTGGATATTTGCCTGTCACCGCGCACCTCGTGGGAGGTGAGAGCTCTGCGAGCTCTTGCCTCCGTTGAAAAAGCCTTCAGCTTCAGAGGTTTCTGATCGCCGGAGAGGAGGATGTGTGGTATCGGGATAATGCTGTGTTTTATGGAAAACTGGACTACGAGGGTGAATAAAGCTGCAGTTCTCTACTTAGTCCTTTTATCAACTCTTTTGTGATGTGCATGTGGTTGATAACACCAAGGGAAAAGAATCAGTCCTCGTAGTCCTATGACCTTTGCTTCCATTTTGCATTTTTTTCTAAGGTCCAAGAGTGAAAACTGATGACGCTTGTGTAGCTTCTGCCTCCAAATCTTTACTTTTTATATTTTTAGACTTGTAATGTTTAAATTGGAAATCTTACAGACAAGGTCTTTTCTATAATGAGACTGTAGAACTTACAGCAGATTTGACTTTGGGCATCTGCTCTTACTTTTAAACTGTTTTTTATTAATAAAGCTGCATGTGAAGACCTTGGGGTCAGAATACAACTGATGCAGTGTTGTTTGTGATATTCAGACAAAGCTCTGAGGTTAGAATGGTCCTGTTCATCTCTCTTGAGGAGATGGTTAACTGGGAATGTCAGTGTTATGTTGTTCTTTTAACAGAAAATATCCATCAGAGATGCATATCCCACAGGCTGTTTTCCTTGCTATTTTATTTTCTTCCAAAGCATGCCAAACCTCAGTCTGTCCATGAGGGTATTTCCAACACAACTGTGTGTTTTTAGTGTTTAACCCTTCCCTCCCTAAATACACAAACTAAAAAAATTGCAATATAAAAGAGAAATGTGAGAACAGCACAAAATAAAATAGCAAAACAACATTGAGGCTGCAGCACTGGTTGGTGGAGTCACTTTCATATTTGTTGCACGTGTGAAACTAGCAAGTTTGCGCTAGAGAGTCCAAGACTTTGTCTTAGTATTACTATGTGGGAGCTGGTATGGAGATGATTGGGCCTTGATCAGAAGAGACTGCTAGTTTTAGCAGTACATTAACATTCCTGTTGCATTGAGGTTTTACAGTTGACAACCTACCTCAGTTTCCAGATTTTGTCATGTTTCAGAATTGTGCTCTTTGCAAGTGACTGATGCCCCATTAGTTTTCTATGTTGCAAGAATATCACTACATTTATTGATGCATAAAAAGATATTAGAATGCTTTAAAGAAGCTGGGCATGAGCTAGCACTGTGCCCTGGAAGCAAAGGCAGCTGACAGTACACAGGGCTATATTAATAAGACTGCAGCCAGCATACCGAGCAAAGTGAGTACTTAGCATTTGTTAGAGTCTAGAATACTGCATCCAGTTTTCTGCCCTCAGAGAAAAGAATCATTGAATCACAGAGTGGTTTGAGTTGGAAGGGACCTTAAAGATTATCTAGTTCTAACCTCCCTGCCATAGACTCGGACCCTTCCCCCTAGCCCAGGTTGCTAAAAGCCCCATCCAGCCTGGCCTTAAACACTTCCAGGGATGGGGCCTCCACCACCTCTCTGGGCAACCTGTCGCTGCCTCACCACCCACATAGCAAAGAACTTATTTCTAATGCCTAATCTAAATCTACCGTGCTCTAGTTTAAAGCTATTGCCCCTCGTCCTAAGCTCTTGTAAACAGCCCTTCCCCCTTTCCTGTAGGCCTCCTTCAAATACTGGAAGGTATGGATAAACTGGAGCTGGTCCAGTGGAGAGCCACTAGGTCTGCTAGGGGCTGGAGCATGTGTCACAGAACGGCTGGCCCTTGGGAAGGGGTGTTGACCTGGGAGCCAGGTGTGTTAACCCAGCTGGCAAGGCAGGTGCCCCATCAGCTAGAGCTCCATCCCTTACTACTGAGTTAGGCAGCCAGTGCCAAGCAAGAGTCTAGATCACTAGGCAGGCTTGTGGTGACAAGACAGATCCAAGATGAAGCTGATTCAGCAGGTCAGGATCAAGCCCAGTGGTAGTAATTAGAGTCAGGCACAGGCTAGGAGCAGGTCCCGTATTGACACCTCAGGTCTGAGGTCAAGTGACGAAGTCAGATCATGGGTTACAGCTGGGATCAACGTGGTCCATGATCATGGCTGGAGACCAGCACACCTACAACATAGCTTGGGTGAAAACTGAAGGCCAAAGGCAGAGCCCCTTACATGGAGCCCCTGGGGCCATGGTCATAGAGTGGGGTTGGAGGTGAGGTTGAACAGGGCCTTTAAGGGCCTTTCAGTGTGTTTGGGACCCTGGTACGGCATGAGGTTTATATGCTGAGGGAACTGGGCTTGTTCAGCCTGGAGAAGAGAAGGCTTTGGTGGGACCTGTAGTAACCTTCTGGTACTTAAGAGGAGGTTGTCAAGAAGACAGAGCTCATCAGATTGGTACGTTGTATGAGGGACAAATACATGTTGAAGCAAGAGGTTCAAACTAGATTTAGTGAAAACATTTTCTGCTATGAGGATGGTCAGATGTTCGAACGTGTTGCCTGGAGGTGTTGTGGAATGTCTGTCCTCACAGGTTTTCAAGACCAAAGTGGATAAAGTCCGGCTGTGATCTCACAGCTGACCTTATGTATTGTAGAGCTCCTTATGTATTGTAGACCTCCTCAGGTCTGCTCCAACATGAATTCTCTGATCCTAAGATCAAGCAGCCATTTGGTCTGAGAAGGAAGGAGGTATGTAAGACCATGGCAATACTCGTAAATGCCACAGATGAAGAAATGGAGAAAGGTTTTGGGGTGCTGACGTGTTGCTAAGATACTTAGTAGGGGAATTAAAAAAAATTAAATTAAGAATTTTTCTCATGTTAAGGGCTCATGCTAGAAAGTTGTATTTGTGGGCAAGGGCACTGAACATACTTTCTGTTTGAAAACATTCTTTCCTGTAGTGCTACTCAATGTACAAAGTGCCTTTTAATCTTAACATCACTTAAAGAAGCTCTCTGGAATAGATGAAGCTGTGTTCTTAAAAAAAACTATGTTGAAATTATGATAACAATAAAACATGGTGCTGAGCTTGGGGAAAGATAGTGTATGATCAGGGAAGAGTTCTTACCTGAGAGTTACCTTCTTTGGCTCTGTAGAAAGTAGAATAAACATGTTGGGATCAGCAGAGTGTTTCAACATGTGTGGCATGATTGTTAACGAACGTTAGGGTTGAGTCAATCCTGACAGGGCCAGCTTACCGATACCTAGAGAATATGAATGGATCAGAAATAGGTCTTCGTCTTTTCCTGTCTCTATGACAGTGACATTGTGGTAAAGCAGAGATGTGCTGAGGAACTGCCCTCTCTTCACTGAATATAATTCATGCTGGAATTTAATTTTAAGGAGAAATGCTTACTGAGAAGATGCAAAGTTTTGTATTCTTTTCATCATGTGTAACATGACGCTCTGCTGGAGACTAACAAGGTATCACTAGTGCACTCTAGTGTAGTCCTTCCTCTTCATCTGTCCTGGTCTCCTAAAGCTGAATTCCAGAGACTGTTTCTGCCACTCCTTGTAGCCTCTCTCAGACGAAACTTGCATTGCTGAATGTCAGTGCTGTATTACCTGGGGGAAGAATGGCATCGGATCAGTCTCATGGGTCACTTTCTCTGTTTCAGTGGCATACTTTCTGTCGTGTGTTTGCAACGAGGTAGGACGTTGTTGTCCAGTGAAAGATGTGGGATGCTTTCGTCATTTCTGGGAAAGTCATACATCTCTGAGAGCTGTCTGTTGCCACAGTTAGATGGATGGCACTGTGCTTAAACTGTCTTTCAACCCCTACCTCACTGTTCCTTCTCAACCTGCTTTTAAAAGCACTTCCTCTTCAGGCTCTATTAAACTGTTTCTTCCGATATTCAAGCACTTGCATTCATCGCTGTCAAAAATAACCCTTGAGGGCTAGAATTTGTAGACTGAGGTGTGATCCCTGGGCAGAGCCCTACTGCTTTTGCCTTGTCTGCAAGCACAGTAAACCACGAGGCATTTGACCTCCCTGCTTCACACAGAAGAAAGAACGGACAGGAAATGTGGTATCCCCAGTAGGTAATGAACTGCATTTTGGTGGCAGGAGGATGTATTAGGCTATTAAACTGCCTGTTGAGGAGGGATGAAAAAAGCCCCTATTGTTGAAAAGCTTTTAAAATCAAGAGTATAAAACAGATAAGCATGTTCTGGTGATAGCTCCAGGGAGATGAAGCAGACTAAATCGTAAATTTATTCTCCAATAAGCCTTTAAAGTTAACAAAAGTATTAATTAAGCTTAGCATTTCTTTGTAGTGAAGTGAATATGGTGTTGTAATATTATGATAACACTGAAGTGGTAACATCAGTGTAAAATATTTTAAGTTTGAGTTAATCCTTGTTTCAAATGGTATAACGTGAAAATTTTTCTTATTTAATTTCTTTTGAAAGGACTTTTTCCTTTTCCTGTCAGAGTTCTTTCTAATGCAAACTCTGTCATGCTGTTTGTTAGGGCCTGATATTTCTGAAGGTGGAAGTGACTAATTGCTAAGGTGTTTATTTCCATCATCCCTGTTACAAATGCAAAAGAGGAAACAAACTGCATTAACTAGTGAAAAAGCCGATTGTATTTCTGAAGCCAAGTCACTGCGTGTCTCTTGAATCAGCTGAACTGTGATAACTGAGCTTTAATTTCTACACTGGTATTGTTGAAGTAGAGCTGCCTTTGCTGTGGACAATCTTCACTGATTTACAGTTGTGTGCACTGGTCTTTTTATACTCATAATAAGGATATAATGGAGTATATCAGCTTTATGCAAGCACAGGACCTCAAGAGCCATATTATCCTTGTGGTGCATGTCTGAGGAAGAGTCATGCACAGAATGGAGAAGTTGCTCAGGTTTGAGTGAAAATACAGGAGTATTGAGAAGGCACTAGGCTAAGGGAGAGGCAGTCTGTGGCCCTCCCCTGGGAGGAAGGACTGAAGAAGGATGAGGTGGTACACTGAAGAAACATCACACCCAGCAGGTCTGAAGGAGACTTAGCTCAAAATCTTATGACGCTGTTCTAGGGAACAGGGACCAGCTAAAATCCTAGAGAGCAGAGTGCTTTATGAGCTCTCCTGTAGTTGCTGTCCTTCAAGTTCACTCCTAACTAGAGTCATTCAACATGAAGGACTGAGGGGCGAAAGGCTTGAAGTTGAAGGAATCCTGGGTTTAGACACTGTTGGGAAGGACTCACAGGAAGGAGCATGTGACAAAACTAGTTGATTAGCGCTTTCTGATTGGTAGTTCTAGTTGTATACAGGGGTTGCACTGGTCTCTATAACCTCTAAGTCATCATTACTAATGTCCAAATGAATATGGCTGTGGAGGGGCACAGACTGAAGTGCAGCATTGCATACTCCAGTGTTATTAACCCACATTCCTAGTCTTTTGCAATTTGATAGTGAATGCCGTCTCCTCAAGTGCTTTATGGCAGTACATTGACAAACACCATTTTTATGGTGATTGTAGTTGTGCTCAAAACTCTTGCTGAGCTCAAGCAAGGAAACTTGCTATTTGGATTTGCTCATTTCTAAAAGTTAAATATTTCTAGAATACTTTAGGAAGCATATTTTCCTCTCCTATTGCTGCTTTTTACCCATCTGCATACAGTTCAATGTAAGGTGGTTCAGCCAAGGATGTTCACCTAGCTTTATTATGAACAGTTCTTTCATAGCTCAAATATGCACTTATTCCAAAGTTAGCTTTACATTGCATTTTATGTTAAGACTGTAACCCTATGTGAATGCTTCATTTGAAGAAAGTGCAGCTGAAGTTGTGAAGGATGGAAAGCAGCATTCTAAGAACATCTAGTATATTGTTTCCACTGGAGGTCAGTGTGCAGAGTATTATTTATATGTATTTATATACGTGGTCAGAATGCCATTGAGGGAATGGGATGGTGGCTCTGGCAATAGAAGAGACCTGTAGTAACAAGGAGACAGGAGCATGTCTCTTTGTAAAATAAAAACCTAAATGGCTGGCTTAAAAGCCTGTAAAGGAAAAATATGCATAAAATGGACATCCTTCGTACAGCAGAGCATTTGGATCTCTCCTGTGCTGTCTCACAAAGTTCTGCCAAGTAACAGTGACTCTGACTGTTAAAAGGTCTCTAGCTGATCTGTTTCCCAGCAATGGAGAAACTGGCAGGACAGGCACGACTTGTGTTTCACAGCACCAAGAACAGTATTGATAGCAGCAGAGGCAGCTATGGGGAGGATATAAATTGTGTAGACACCTGTCACTGAGCTGTTTGGTGCTACAAAAGATGAAGATCAAGGGAGAAGGACTGCAACTCTGAAAAAAATTCTAACTTATTCCCCTCACAACCACTCGGGATGGAAGATGGGCTGGATCCTACACTGTGAAGCTTCTCCTGTTTCAGATGAGTAACAGGGAAGACCCAGGACAGCTTTTCAGGTGAATGTTGTTGTAGATCAGGATAAGAAAGCCATGGTAAGAGTAATTGCTGGGGCCAGTGGTCTGTAGAGGGATGTGAAAGAGAGGAAGACACTGTTGTGAATAGGAGCTTTTTGGAAGTTCTCTATTTCAAATGTAGAAGGCAAAGTGAAAAAGACTATGAAGCAGAGAAGGAGTGTCCTAGGGAGAACTAGGAGGAGGAAATGAGAATAGAGTCTTAAGTTTCCACACCAATGTGAATTGATCTGCATGGCTTTCAGTTTTCCAAGTTCCATGTTGTCCTGCCCCTTCCTAGCAGATGGTCACCACAAAATATCTCCCAAGAGTTATACAAGTAACTCCCATTTTCATTCTGTTTTTGAGAAAAATATTCTCAAGACTTTTTTTTAAAGCAGTTTTCCTTGAAAAAAATCACCTTTATTAGTTTATTTCTGTTTGTTTGCCTTAATGCTTTCCTTTTCTTACACCACCAGTAGAAGTTTCCTATTCTCCAGGGTCCCGCAAGCAATCTCTATTATGTCTGGCTTTCTTTTATGAAAGCAAGAAGTCTTGCTCGTGTCTTATCATAGCTTGTTTTTCCCAGCTATATGGTCTCTGTATTCAACTCTTTCTTCTCATTCTATTCTCCATCAAATTTTCTTTAAAGAACTGAGGAAATTCATTCTATGGTAAGAGAACCACTCATTCTGTTTTGCTGTTTGTAGTCATTAAACCACAACAAGGGAAACAAAACTAGTTCAAGGCATTTAGATATGCAGCTGTTTTTTCTGAGTTGCTTTTTAAAGAGCTTTAAAGAGAAATGTTGCTTCATGCAGGGATCTCTACCTTTCCTGCAGCTTTAGCAAATTCCTATTTTTTAAACTTGAAAGCCACTTCTCAAAATCTTCCTGACACACTTGTACTTTTTGAAGGTGCTAAGGCTTCCCTCTTCTTTACTTTTAAAAGGCACTGAGAGGTGCTCCATGTTCTTCTTGAGTCACTAGAAGACAGCTGGCAGGCTGTTTCTGCTTGGATCACTAGACTGTCCTGTTACCGTTTCAAAGATCTGAAGATAGGTAGAGATGTAGGTTTTAACTTTATTAATAAAATGCGCTCATCTCATGCTTCAGCAGCAAACTTCAAACTTCCAGTGACAGCCAAAGTAGATATTTACTTGGTGCTGTTGGCATTAGTCCAAGGCATCCATTTACAAAAGCAAAGACTGCTTGCCCTTGGGACATGATTTGAGGAACTGAAAGAGAAATATGCTTTATTTTAGCACACCAAGTGTGGTGATACACCTAATGGTTATCAGGAGATAAGTGCCTACCAATCATTAACCTTCCTAGAAGAGAAAGGGTCTACATTTTCTTCTAGGTTTTGCTAACCCTCATGTTATAGCACTTCTGTTTCGGAAGGCAGCCCTTTCTCCTGACCTCCTTCTGCTGTGAACTGTGGATTGGACCGATTTCCTGGCAGTTGAGTACAGTTCCCCACTGATGTAGACAACATGGTGAAAGATGCAAGTTTCTGAAGGACTCACAGAATGAAAGTGATGCAACAACCTTGTGCCTACCTGTCCTGGTTGATCCTGCCTGACCAACCTTATCTCCTTCTATGACTGGGTGACCTGCCTAGTGGTTGAGGGGAAGGCTCTGGATGTGGTCTACCTTGATTTCAGCAAAGCCTTTGACACAGTCTCCCACAGCATCCTCCTGGAAAAGCTGGCAGCCCACGGCTTGGATGGGTGCACCCTTTGCTGGGTGAAAAGCTGTCTGGATGACCAGGCCCAGAGAGTGGTGGTGAATGGTGCTGCATCCAGCTGGCATCCGGTGACCAGTGGTGTCCCCAAGGGATCAGTACTGGGCCCAGCATCTTTATTGATGACCCAGATGAGGGGATTTGAGTCTACCCTCAGTAAGTTTGCAGATGA
>NW_009711153.1:0-26516 GCF_000703405.1 Apaloderma vittatum | reverse complement strand
AGTCCCTAACATTCTGTGATTCTGTGAAATCAGGACATCCCTGTACTGTTCTAACATAGCAATCATAGTATCTGAATGGTACAAATAACCCCAAATCAGAATGGGCTGCTTTTGTGATCGCTATCTGTTCAAGTAAAACCAGAAGTGTAAGATATTCCTGTATACAAGAATACAGCCACTAAGGTCACCCTGTGAATCACATCTAGTATCCCACCATCACAAAAAGCTGTGCTAGACAGTCTCTTTCATAAACATATTGAAGTTCTTTTAAAAAGAAATACAGTCCAGAGTTAATGATCTGGACAGCAGCTGGCACACTCCCATGTAAAAGGCCAGTGCGCTGTTCTCCCCAGGGAGGACTTCTCCCCAGGATCTGGCAACAGAGATGGGCAACAGAGAAACCCAAGTGTCTGAGACAGACAAATTGAGAAGTCACTTCTCTCCCTTTAATGGTTCATTGTGTACAAAAGAAGAAACAAAACTGCAGATCTGCCAGTTTTCCCAACTTCTTATTTGAGATAGGAAAGTGTACATATAAAGAATAATTCATATTCGTTTTAGCCGATAGAGTGGTTACATTCTCACAAAACTGAAGGTAAGAGTATACCTGACACCAAAGCTCTCTTGTAACTGCCAGGAAAGGTGTTTAGGACTTGTATCAGCTGGAGAAACCAGAAAAACACAACCTATATGAGCTGACGTTGAATTTCTTGTGCTGCTAATGCCATGGCACTTACCTTGTAGGTGAAAAAATACAGATGGCTCCACTGATGGGTTGCACTACTGATATGCTTCCTGTCAAGTAACTGCTTAACTTCCTGGATCATGGCCAAACTTTTCCTGTTACAAGGAGACATAGAACCATGGAATGGTTTAGATTGGAAGAGACCTTTTCTTTCATGCCCTTTTGTGGGTTGGAGCATCTGTCACATGAGGAGAAGCTGAGAGAGCTGGGATTGTGCAGCCTGAAGAACAGGAGGCTCAGGGATGCCTTATGATAGAATCATAGAATAGTTTGTGTTGGAAGGGACCTTTAAAGGTGATATAGTTCAACCCCTCTGCAGTGAGCGGGGACACCTTACACTAGATCAGGTTGCTCAGAGCTCTCATTCAACCTGACCTTGAGCATTTCCTGGAAGGTGGCATCCACAACTTCTCTTGGTAACATGTTCCAGCACCTCAGCACTCTCACAGTAAAAAATTTGTTCCTTGTATCTAATCTAAATCTACCCTCTTTTAGTTTAGAACCATTGCCCCTTGTCCTATTGCTACAAGTCTTATTAAAAAGTCTGTCTCCACCTTTCCTATAAGCCTCTTTTAAGTATTGAAAGGCTGCAATAAGGTCTTCCCGGAACCTTCTCTTCTCCAGGCTGAACAACTCCGACTCTCTTAGTCTGTCCTTGTAGGGCAGATGTTCCATCCCTCTGATCATTTCTGTGGCCCTCCTCTGAACCTACTCTAACAGGTTGATGTCTTTCTTATGCTGAAAACTCCAGAGCTGAACACAGCACTGCGGGTGGGGTCTCACCAGAGCAGACCTGTTGGCTATGCTTCTTTTGATGCAGTATAGGATATAGTTGCCTCTCTAGTCTGAGAGCACACATTTCAGGGTCATGTTCAATTTTTCTCCCCCCAACATACTCCAGTCCTCTGCAGGGATGCCCTCAGTCAATTCATCACCCAATCTGTAATGATATTGGTTGCAGGCCTTGAGTTTTGCCTTATTGAACTTCATGAGGTTGATACATAGATAATCTTCTATTATTTCTAGTATTAAATATCCAGATGTTGAAAATTAAAGTTACAATTACTTCTTCATACTTCAGATACAGTACTTATGTCTTACTCCACTTACAGAGCATAGTACCACACTCATGATGCTAACAATACATTTCAGTCTCAATAGATATGTATTTATGGTTCATTACAGCGAGAAACTGTAGCTTTCCGGTTCACTCCAGAGTTGAGATCCTTCGGTCATCTATGCTGTATGGCTGATGTGTCCCAAACTCTCTTTAGGAATTAACCAATCAATTTTCCAGTTCATCTATATTGTTATTTTACTTTAGTTCAAAAGTGCACTTTTGAAGCAAGTTGTTCTCGTTTACTGTGTTTTGGTTCACATTGTTGGGTGGTCTCTCAATGCACAAACATTCTCCTTTTGGGTGAAACTGGACTAGAAGTGTGTGTGCCAGGCATCACAGCTGCAAATAGCTGTTCAGTCCAGGCATCACAGCTGCAAATAGGTGTTAGTTCAGAACAAATCTGAAGAAAATCACCTGAAATGTGTGTAGGGTAGAGATCAGGACTGCAGGACCAATTGCTTCGCTGTACAGATCCATTCCCATTGATGGGCACTGTCTGCTAGTGCAGACACAGTCTCTGACAAAAATCCTAGATTCATTTGTGGATAGTATTTCATATATGTAGATGAGCAATATACATGCACAGAAGATAGTGTAGATGAGTTTGTCTTCTCTGTCTCCATGCAGTAGTAGATAACACTTCCAGTAATGTCTGAGAAAACCTGGCACCTGTACACCTTCTGCCATGCTTAGAGTTTGCAACACCTCTGGTTCACGCCATCACTCTCCAGGGCACATACCATTGGTAGAGAAGACTTAAGCAGGAAGGTTCATGTCTGCATTTATAATATACAGAAAAGATCTGTTAGTGAGAGTCACTTTCTGCTGGGGAAAAAATGAAAAATATCTCTACTTCCTCACTTTTTAACTTGACAGAATTACAGTCATGAGTCAAACTAGAAGATCTAGATACCTGTAAATAACAGCAAATACGTGTCCAGACAAGGCTGCTCATTGACTTTCAGAGTTTGGTAGACAAGACACCAGCTACTCCAACATGATTAATCTTTTGGGGGGTTGTGCACAACAGACCTTCTCTGAACTCTTTGCAAGTGGTGATTATTTCTTTCTTCTTCAGTCCACTCTGTTTACATTAGCAACTCACAGACAAAGACTTAATTTTTGAACAGATATGCTCAGCAGCTTTCATCTTGCTTGTATTTATCCCATTTGGTTCACAGTCTGGGACTGCGTCCAGGAGATGATTAAATGAACAGACTTTTAGGTCCACATGTCTGTCTCATTCCACACTGATTTATATCGGATAAAATAATATATGACAAAATACATCAAAATGAATCTTCCCGGACTGAGGAGATAAACCGAGGTGAGGAGGAACTGGTTCCATATCTCTCTCACTCCCTCGCAGCCCCCACTCCAGCTACACACATTTTCTGTTTAACATCAAGTTCAGCAAACATCTGCACTTTTCCAGGACACAAACCTCCTGAAGACTCTGAAGCGTTTTCTTCTATTTAGTTGAATTGTTTTAGGGTTTTGGGCTAAGGTTTTGTTTTCATGTGTTTGAGGTGGGTTGTTTCTTTTTAGTTGTTTGTTTGTTTGTTTATTTTGTTTGCGTTTTTTTTAAATCTTGCTGAGCCTATATGTTTTCTACCTAAGAAATCTTGGGGTATTTTTAGTAGATTCTTGCAGTTTTGTGTTCAGATAAACTTAGGATAAGCCTGTACACCAGGGTCTCTAGATACTGCCTTTCATGTAATCTAGATGCTGCCTTGCAAATTATTTCTATCATCTCTAGCATTTTTCACTTCAATTTACAGCATTAATCCTTTTCAAGAAATATTTTTACTTAAACCAAGGACCATGTTATGCAGAGACATGGCAAGAAACCAAGGCACAAGAAGTCCATGTGATAAGTCAATGCGCAGCTTAGCTGTAGCACACTGATCTCATACTCTGCCTACATTTGGATACTAATAGCCTTCCAAGCCACGTCTTCAAGGATGCTAGCTGGCATGAAAGGTGCTCCATGTCTTGCAGAATGAGGCCCAAAATTGATGAGTGGTATCAGAGTGGAGTTTCACCAGATGACACAGAGCTGGCAAAGATGTTGAAGAGATTTAGGCCTCTGAAGCAACGCTTCTGCAAACACAATGCAGCTTCTCATCCTCCCCAGTACGCAGGTACAACAGTATGAGGCACTGGCACAACCAGCTACCTCCCTTCACAATCCTAAAAATTGGATTCCCCTTCTGTCTCTGAAGGGAAAAAAGACAGAAGATGATATCCTGGCCTCTTTCCCCACCTCCCATGTGTGCAAGGTTCAGCCCATCAGCACCAGGCCGTTGCTTCAGGCACAGTAATTCTGCTCAAAGTCTTCATGGCACTCATGCACATTTGCAGCAGGAGCACAATCTGCAGCTCACAAAGATCTCTGCCTTTCAGCTTCCCTTGTGAAGCCAGAACATTCCTTCCTCATTGCAAAGTGCAGGTAGATGAAGAATAAACTGCCCACAAATCAGTATTATATATGATCTAGGCGTCTATTTACCCATGAGCCAACTTCAATGTTAGGCTTGACTGCTGAGCATCTTGTCTCACAGCTGTCTCTTACCTGAAATATTGTCCCCTCAAATAGCTTCAGGCTAACCACTGCAGCTCTATACACCAAAAGGAAGAAGTGAAGGAAAAGGTGGCCACCTATTTTTGCCCAAACATAAGCTAACTTGCTAGAAGATACCTCAGTAAAATATAAATTGAAATATTTTTGTTTGGAAAGCAAATCTGCAGTGCTCCATCACTGCTCCCAATGCAGTGCCAGTATCAGCATCTCATGGGTATATTAAATACGTTATTGGTTCCTCCTTGTCTATGGAGGCATTTCACCAGGGTCAATAAAGATTCATGCTGAAGCTTCAGTTATTTGAATGCTGCTATTTCTAGGCTCCACTGGAAAGGAAATGTGTCCCTGCTGTGGCAAGTGGATATGAATGGATGATTTTTGTGTTCACTGAGTATAATGGTATGTCCCTCTTCCCCACTGTATCTCATGGCTGCATTCTGCCTTCTACAGCCTCCAGTTCTAATAGGCTGTGCACACTGGTGTTACATTAATCAATTCCTCGGTTTTACATAGCTTCATATAAAGAAAAATATATTCTATTTCCAGGGTACTCCACAGATGGAAATAACTGCTCTGCAAGGGTTTATTCTTCATCATTTCTAAATGTGTTTTGGAAGGCCTCTGGACACATATACACTTAATGGCTGTTATTCCTGAGTAAGGACTACAAAATTTATCCCTTTAGCTGCAGAACTACTATGAGAGCAATTAGCACATGTTCAGAGGTGCCTAAAGTAATAATAAGCTAGAAGTTCAGGACTTAATGCGTTTGGCTTCTTTTCTTAGCATTGGACATGACTTTAAAAACATTTTAGGACTATGCTATAGGGACAAAAAAAAAGTATATCTGCTTTCCTACCAGTCTGTTTCACCTTCCTTGTTACCTATGGACAAACCACAAGCCTTTCTCTGTTCTTGATTGCAATGGCTCCATTTTAAGAGTTTCAGTGGCAGATAATACATGTCATTTTGCATCTTAGAAAAATATATGGCTTTTAAGGCCAATTATTCACATGCTCCAGTTTGGCTCCTGTCAGTCTTGTGCCCTGGAGGAGTAGGGGAAAGAGACAGGCTCTGAGAGTGCATGGACAAAATCTGTGGTAGGCAAGCATCCAAGAGCCCAGGAACAGACGACACAGATGTCACAATAAAGGATCATACCATGGACTATTTATCATTTGAAACCTTAGAGTATACTGACTTTATCTAGTATGCAGGCCACGTAGACAGAGCCAGCTCAGAGGAACCCTTTAGAACCCTCAGAAATGACAGTAAGCAGATCTTGTCAACTGACAAAACAGGAAATGCTGCCTGGTTGGAAATTAAGGTTGTATTTGCTGAAAAGGCTGGCAGAAAAGAAATAAGCACATGGCAGCAGTTGGGCCAAGGCTGGACAAAAGTGAGATTCCTGTTTCTGCAGCAGGGAAAGCTTTGGGACATTTTGAAGGACACCTCTGACATCAGTGAATGCCAATCCAACTTTTGTGATTAAAATAAAGTCTCCATTGAGATCTGAGAAGCAGAGAATAGCTGTAACAACCACGATCAGAGAGAAGGTCCTTATTAGTGTTGCTGAGCAATCATAGTCTTTGTCTCAGCACCAGCCATCCCCTCATACTTCCCCACTTGAACCCGTGTCAGAAAAGATCATAGCCTGTAATCATTTGGTGAGAATTTGCTGCACAGAGAAGAGCTCAAAGGGACTTGGATTTCTGGATTCCTAACCCAACAGAGTTACACATTGGAGTTGCCCCTCAGTTGCAGCTCTGGGCCCTGGGAAGACAGATGCTGTGCAAACGAATTAAAAAGGACGATCTTTAAGACTATCTCCAACCAACCCCCTGCTCCCCAGATCCAAAGTAAGACTGAATAAAGGACAAGAAACAACATCTAGGTACAGGCAAATTGCAAACCCAACAAGACCCTTTGCATCACTGTGCTCAGTGTGACACAGACACATTATCCCCATCTGTGCAACTACAGTAGGATTTAAGGAGCTTGCTGGTTTCGGTGCTTGAGGGTTGCCTGGTTTGCAAGAGATAAGACTGAGAGCAAACTATCAAATTTTTTTAAATTCAAGCTAGTGAAATATAGCATGAGTGCATTTTGGAAGCACAGAGAATATTAAGAAGCAATATCAAGAATCTCAGATTTTGACAACTCTGCTGGTAATTTCTTTCACCTCATTTTGGAGAATGAGAGAATTGATAACAACATCACAGCATAAAATTGTGTGAGAGGGAAAATTATAACATTAAAGGTGGGCTGTGAAAGGCATTTATTTTCCCTTAAGAAACACAATTTTTGGACAGAAACTAGAAGGCCCTGCGAAGCCCAAAGGACTGATGTAGTGATATGTTAGAAAGCCTGGACTCTCTTTTATCTAATCCTGGGTGACACAAAAGTTATTTGTGAAGGTACAAACAATTGGTGTAACTTTGTTTCCCCTAGAGTCAGTTGTTAAATCTGTGTGTTTTCTGTACTGAGAAGAGTGGGAGCTAGACAGCTGGTTTATTCCCTAGGAATCGCTGTTCTACATAAAATATTTTGAATTGTGACCTTGGGAAAAGGATGGCTACCTTCAGAAGATATAGGCAAATGGCATCAGGAGACCTCTGGGATTGTGGTGGGGAGTGGCTGCTGGGGTATCACATGGCCCGAAAGAAGGTAAAAATATAGTGAAGAGAGGGGAAATGAGGGAGGGGAGGGGAACACAGGGGATCTGAGAAACCAGATCCTGCAAGCCTGCAAAATTGTAATAAAAAGTAGGAGAGACGTGAACAGTAATTTTGATCAACTGAGCACAGTAATAGCTCATACCACTCACTGAATCTGAGTCTTTTGGTTTGTGCTCTTAGGAGCGTTTGGAAATTTCTCACAGTGTTTCAAGACATAACAGATATCAGATCACAAAACTGTACAACTGAGCCAACTGAATCTTGAGGAAAAGAAGCAGACTTCAGAAAAAATAAGAACAAAACCTAAACTGTTAAAGTATTTTGAAAGTGTTTGGAAAAAATAACTACTGCAGCAGAGGTGAGTTATTAAAAAGTGCATAATGAGTACTTGCAAAATACACTACACTAATACTGCCTTATATCTGGCATATCTATAATGACACTACACAGCTATGGCAGAGAAGCTACTCCGACGGGTGACTGAAAAGCTGAGAACTTCAACATTGTGTGTTGTTACAGCAACATAGCAGAGAGGAGTGGTACAACTTAATGCTGAGCTTTACACTTTCTCACCCTGAAGAAACGTACATAAAATACCACAAGGTGTTGAAAGATTGCTTGGCGAGTTGGCTTCAAAACGATGAAAACAGATTGGTTTGACTGAAGCTTGTCAAATACTTCAGCAGTCCTGTTCGGATAACCATTGAGATAATGTTTTCTGTGCAATTTGTCACTCATCAGTGCATAGCGACATACAGAGAAATAAGGCAAGATTGGTTTTGACACACTAATTACTGCTGTTAAGATGATGTTACTGGCCTACCTCTGGCAGTGGTCTGGGGAGCAGCGAGGAAGACCAAAGGAGGCCTGTGATCACAGCAATGAAGCAGTACTAGAAATCCCCAAGTTTTCTGACTGAAAGACAAATGATGGGACCACGTGAGAAGACTGTTTGGTTTCTCTCTGGTTTAAACCCTCATTTGTCTGACTAACAAAAAGGAATTTGCCATGGTCACATCATAGCCACTAGCAATTACAGATCTTCATCACACAAGCACCAGGCAGTTCAGCATGGTGGACTCTCTAGCTACCTGGGGACAGATCTTCACCTCTAGAGGTTGTAAGCAATTTGCAGCAGAGCCAGCAAACTCTAGATTTTTATCTCAAGTAATTCTGCCTATTTAGGCTTCCTCTCCAGCCAGCAGAGAGACAGATAGAGCTGACAGGTCTGAAAATATCGAGCTGTATGTTCACAGTCCTACTTGTTCCTTTTAGAATGAGTTACTCTCCTGAAAGTGTTTATTTATTGACTATAGAGGAAATCTTGCTGATTAGATTGGATTAGAAGTCTCGCTTTTAAACAGATCGTGAAAGGTGAAGTGATTTCAAAGACTCATTAAATCTCCTGGATGTGGAATGGCCCAAAGACACCTTGTAACAATTATAAGTGACAATTACTTAGCTTTTGACCACAGAAGACGTGAAACTGGTAACGTGGGTCTATTACACAGAGGAAGAGCAACAAGATCTGTCGGTATGGGAAAAACCCACATTGCTTTGCATAAAATTTTCCCTTCACATGATGCACAAATCTTGAATGATCTTAGTGCAAAGAGTAGGATAGCTGCTTCCATGTAGGTAGAAGGATGTGCATGTAGCATAATGAGATATCATGTAATTTTTGACCAGTCTCCAAAAAGATCAAGACTTACCTGATTATACTTTGTGTTTGTGTCTGTCCCCACAGATAATTTTTGATTCACTGGTCAATTTTAAGAAAAAATGGCAGCAAAGTACTAGTTCAAAGAAAATAGATTGGTAGAGGAATTCAAGTTGCAGAAAGACTTCAACAACACTTCAACCCTCATTAGTTATCAAAGGATCCAGACAGAGAGCATGCATTTTGAAGGACACATATGAACAGCTCAGCTGTGAGAAAAATTCTGTAAAATATTTCCACTTCACTGGAGAGCAAAGAATCCAGTCATGACACCAGCTGCATGTATGTGGACAAACTGGAGAGGAATCAAATATAGGGCTTAATATGAAAACACTCATGACTTCAAACTTAAAGGCGTAGCTCTTCAACACATAAACAATTATGGTTGGAAGACAAAATACAAAGCCATCATTAGACTTGTGAAGAGGAAGCTGCTACGGTTGATAGCTGCCAAATGTTTGTTGATCATGCGAAGCCTGTACCACATCCTACGTGGTGTGCACATGTTTGCGTGTGCACATATTTACTTCTCAAAATTCTACTGCAGAATCAGCAAGGGAACATTATAAGCAGTGATCTGAGATAAAGCACTTCTACCATCAGACCCACGAATTCTGCTGTAATTTGAAAGTCAGAGTGTATGGCCGTGTTATTTTTGGTTCCCGATGATGTGCCACTTGAAGCAGTAAAAAATAAAAGACAATTGGACAAAAATTCTAACTTCTGGAAGTTTTGCTTTGCTTTCTTGTCTTTTGATCTGATCCCAAGAAACCTTCTGTCTTTGTGGAGGTACAAGTCAGAAAAGTATTTGGCCTTGCAGCTGCAACACAGTTAACAGCTCTGAATAACAAATGAGCCAAACCCACAATTTTCTTTTCTATAGTGTTATAAAGAGAGATCTGAGGAGCTCGCTCACGAGTGCTGGTTTCCTAAGCAGAGCTGAGGAAATGCACATGCATGCACATGCAGAGAAATATCCATTTTGAACAGAATTGTAACATTTCCAGTCACATTTTTCTCTAAAGCCACAATTCAGCAAGTTCATGTGTTTGCATTTGTGTTATTCCAAACTTTCAGGGCCAGGAAAGGGCCTGTGCTGCTGACTGTACATCCTTCTGCCCCTGGAAGAGTGGATAGATGGATGGACAGTACTGGAATTGAGTTATTTTCTTAATTTTGTGAGAAAACTACATGAGAGTAAGACTCAAAAAAGATGATTGTTTGTAGAGGACACTCTCGCAAACTTGATTGTGCCAGCATAGAACTTCAAGAATCTGCAGAAAACAGGGCAGAAAAGGAAAATGACACTTTCTCTACTTGACAGCAGCAAAGTGATGGGACGAGAGGGCATGGCCTGAAACTGCGTCACGGGAGGTTTAGGTTGGATGTCAGGAAGCCCTTCCTCACAGAGAGGGTGCTCAGGCACTGGGATGCACTGCCCAGGGAAGTGGTGGAGTCACCGTCCCTGCAGATGTTTAAGGAGAGGCTGGATGTGGCACTTAGTGCCCTGGTCTGGCCGATGTGATGGTGTTGGGTCATAGGCTGGACTTGGTGATCTCAGAGGTCTTTTCCAGCCTCAACAATTCTGTGATTCTCTGATTCTATGAAAGGGAAAAGTTAGTATTAACTTGGTCCTTATTTCTTAGTTTACACCTAAGACTAAACTTGGCCAACACTTGGAAAATCACAAGTTATCCAGCAGTGGGTTGTCTGTTGTAAACTCCTCAGTAGTGTAGAGTTTGCCTATCATTCGTTTTGTCTAACACTTTTTAATAGGAATAAGAAGAACAACAAAAAAATCACTGGTTTTGATTTGCTCTCTATTCCGTCATAATGTGCCCTTGGAGATGCATTTGGCATTTTAGGTCAATTGAGCAGGAGAGTGTGGAAGAGTGTGAGAGTTCTGGTGCTTCAGACAAATACAGTTTGTCAGTATCTAGTTTGGCCATACAGAAAGGTCCAGCCTAAGAAGTGTTGAAGTTAGGTCCTCCATTTTAGATATTGCTTTTTTATAATGATCCTTTGTGGCAGTGAAGTTCCACTTCCCCAAAAGCACCTCCTTGTTTTTCTTTCAAGAGGCAGGGAGCTGATCGTTGTTCCTTGTTTTCCAGGTCAATGCCGTAAAGACCATCAGTCTACCCCAGTTCTCATGCACGAATGATGCCGGACATTTATCACTGCTACCTGGGATTATCTCAGGCTTTCATGGGTTTGAGAGGCCTGTTCTGAGCAGATGCATCTCACCTTACCCTCCCTGCCAGCCATGCTTTGATTTTGATACTTCTGGGTGAAGAAGCAGTGTCAAGATGGTCTTAGATGAAACAGATGATCAATATGTCGTAGTGTGGAGATTGCAGCTTTATATGAAAGCACGGCTGATTTTCTGGTTTTAACTTCTTCAAGTAAGGGATTTTAAATGCATCAAAGATCTCCTTCCATATCCTTTCACTTGACGGTTTGTCATGGTTACAGAAATCAAATGTTAAATGCAGAAGCTGTCTGTGAAAACGTGAAAACATTCAATACTCATTATAACTCTTTCAGTGTTCTTTTGGTTTGGAGTCTTAAGCAGAAAATTGAGTATCTTCTTTCCCTCAATTTTGCTTTATGATTTCACCATGGTAAAACATCTGTGCCACTATATTTTTGCAAAGAATCAAGACAATATTTTGCAGAAGTCTTACTGTAACTTTTGGACAGGTTTTCTGGGCTCTTACAGGGATTTTGTGTGAGGTCAGATAAATTGTCCCTAAATTCAACTCTTTAATATTTAAATACTTTAATTCTTATGTCAACCACAAACATCATAAACAAAATAAAAACAAAATCAGGAAACTCACATATATTTCTACCAACATAGTTAGAAAGAACTTTTTCTGATACTGTGCTTCTAGCTGTCTATCTACTTCATGGTAACTGTCCTCCTTGCAGTCCGTTTTCTATTGTGGGAAGGTATTTTAAAATTAAATACACTTATTTCACAGTAGAGAAATAATTTAAGTCATAAAACACTTGTCGATACTGTAGATACCTTACGAAAAATAATGTTTTTGAAAGAAAATTGCATCAGGCTCTAAATGGTTTTCTTCACTATTTTTTCAGTCATTTAAGAAGTGACATTCAGCAAGTGACCAACAACTTATCCCTTTGGTGGAACATTATCTTGTATATGCCAATTTTCCCTTGAAGTCTTGCAATATGTTCCCAGCTCTTCTAAGTATTTAGCGAGACCCATGACAATAAGTGTGCTTCCTTCCTAAAGCACCATCTTCCCAAAACACAATGTTAAATTGGAATTCTAGCTTTCATTTATAGAAATAATGAAAAATATTTACATTTCTAGGCACTACAGTCACAGAGGAAAGCTGAAAATCTTGACGCAAGAGACAAGAAGTCAGACAAACAAGCACAATTACTTGCTAATTAGCTCTTTTGTGTTGGTAATGCTTTGGAGGACAACTCATAATTTTTAAGTAGCTGAGGTTGGCAATAACAGCAATGGGATACAATATAAACACGGAGAAGCGTAAGGACTATCTGCATCGTCATGATCTGGTTATGATCATAGCAGCCCAGCCAAAGGAAGGGAAAGTAGTTCAGTGCTGGGAGTTTTTGCATAGAAAACTGAAATACAGTTTGGGTGTGAATAACTGCAGTAACAAGAATGAGCAGCCAGGGTAATTACCCAGAGCCCCACTGGGTTAAACTAGGGACATGCACAAGCCATCTGCTATGCAGATGGAAGCAAGGATGGGCCAATGCCCTAATCTTCCACAAATTTAAGACTATCTCTGACCATTGAATAACAGGCACAGCTGAAAGCGTGTGCCTGTAGGTCTGAAACATCCTGCTTCCCTAACCCACCATAAGTCTAATAAATAAATAATAAATAAAACACACGTTTCGTGCTTCCCAAAGATGCTTATCTCTGAAAACAGTAAAATCTTTGAAAATTAAGGAAGAACAATCCAGCACAAAGGCACATGGCCATTAGCCTGAAGATACTGGTTTCCAGCTCTAGTTTACATCAGTTGAGAATC
The DNA here is from genome assembly GCF_000703405.1 of Apaloderma vittatum. Taxonomy (NCBI): domain Eukaryota; kingdom Metazoa; phylum Chordata; class Aves; order Trogoniformes; family Trogonidae; genus Apaloderma; species Apaloderma vittatum. The sequence continues at coordinate 13,629 of NW_009711153.1, read as the reverse complement.
TCGTCCCAGGTGCCATTCCCAAGCCTCCTGTGTCACCTTGGGAGCAGGCGGAAAATTTCTCCAACTCTGTAGACTTTGAATTTCCTTGTCTAAAATGAAGACTGTGATATTTATTTATTTTTCTTATAGCTTCTTCTTTGAAAGAGAGGTGCTAAGCACAACCATAAGCAAATATTATGAACAAGGAACACATCGATGGGAGAGCATGGCTGAAAACAAGGCAGAAGAGTTACAAATGAGGATAACGCAGTAGGGAAGTCTACAGCTGGGAAAGGGAGGGGGTGTATGTGAAGAGAAGATAGGTTTTATTTGAAACACATGTGTGCTAGTTAATCATGGCTGGAACCTGGGATCGGGTGAGACTGGAGTGGAGAGGAGGTGGCAGACACAGGGAAATTATTTTTTATTTCAAACAGATGTATTAACAATGGTCTTATGCTGATGAAACTCAATAAAGAAGAGATTTAAAGAGGGGTATACTGTAATGGGAATTTGTAGCTGGGAGGCAGAAGGGAAAATGATCATTTGCAATAGACATATGTAATCACTGTGTGCGCGCGGTGCCGAGATGAGGTTGGAACTGCAGCTGCCAGAGTAAGTGAAAAGGCAAAGCCCAGCCACTGCTGCAGCAGAAAGTGGGAAGAAGGGATAGGCTGGTCCAGCAGGAAAGGAGGAGGAAATATGTGGTAGAAGATATATGTGCTTTTAAATCTGTGACTTCTAGCAAAACTAAAATTGGTCCTTTAATACATTGTATTAAGGAAATGTTCTGCTCAGTCCCATAACTGTTTACTCATTGCAGGATGTCTTCTGCCCTCTTACCACCTATAGCATGATGCCTGAAGGTGATATGTGTGTTTTCACCAATAAATTCATGATCTTTGTCATTCAACATGAAGTTAGAATTTTGCTTCTTCTTCACATTTTTTTTTGCTTCCTTAATTTCTTTTGTTGTTGGTTTGGGGTTTTTTTAACAGTATGTTAGAAACTTACATTCTTAATTCATTTTAAGGTGAGAGATTTTATCAGCATTGCCTCCTTGGTGACTTTCCAATCACAAGCAGCAAGAGATTTTACTTAAAAGCATAAACACATATTACCAGGAGTAAATGAAAAGCAAATTCAATACAGGAAGGACCTGAAAAATTTACATATAACAGCAGTAGGAAATTAGTGACATCTGTGATTTTATGGATAACATCTTCAAAATAAAATAAAATAAATTTCTAGACCTAATTTAACTTTAACCTTGGAGAACACTAGCAGGCAAAATGAAAATGAAGAAATCTTCCCCAAGCTCAGAGGGTACCTAGAGGTAGGTGTCCAACGAATGCAAGGAGTCTCAGCTTTCATGACCAACAATGAAGATCTCATCACCATTGTCACTGCAGACTGGGACAGGATGCTTTGCCATTTGCAGTGTTTAGGTTAGGATGAGATGAATCCCACTCTACTCCCACTGACCACACTAACTCTCTGTTGTTTACAAAAGACTAGAGCAACTCTCTCAAATGGACCTGCTGCATTGGAGATTTCCTTTCTCAATCAGATGAATTGGAAGTGTTTTACTTTCCCACAACAATATATTCTATAACATAGGAAGACAGACAACACCAACACTTACTTTTAGGCATTCAAGGGCTCAAATATGCAGCCAGGTTCCAGTAACAAAGAGAATGTGCTCAGCAGCCATCATTTGCCAATATATGATGGCTTGTTAGCTCTAGTACATTCATTGCATCCCCAACTCTGTTGTAAAAATATCTGAATTTTCAAAAGTTTTCAGATAGGCCACAGGCTTAAAGCTGCATATATATAAAAGTATGATACAATTAATGATATTTTATTCTCAGACATGGGTGAAAAGTACATATTTCCTATGACCTGCCATTGACTGAATAAACAGGAGGAACTTGAGGTGAGTGATGCTGTGCTGCCCTGGAATGGGAAATGGATGCTCTGACTCTCCAGGGTGCAGACTCTCCTTTGGGAGTTTTACTTCACGTTCTGAACAAAGCTCCCTGAAGACTTTTTTTACAAGATATACAAGACATACTTTTTTCCTTGCTGTTTGGATGTCAGAGAGAAAGTACAGCTTATGAAAAAATAAATAAATTGGACAATGCACTGGTATTTAAGGGAGATTTCTGAGTTTGATTTTTTTGTTCTGTCTTTTTAAATAGTGTCACCAGCTTGCAGCAAAAGTCAAAGTAAAAATCCATGGGAAAGAAAACTGAACTTACATTTTGAGGAAAGCTGTTTGCTATCAGCTTCTGCTGGTTTCAATCCACTGCATGACTAGAATAAGGCCATTTTATGCTCTAGGTTTTCCTTTCAAAATCCAGACACAAGGGAAGTGCTTGTCAAAAATTATTAACATCTTAAACAGGGTTTACTATAGACAAAGACATTAAAATACATTTGAAAACGCCCATATACATTATAAAAGTTGGAGAAATGTGTTTTTTCCAGTGCTCTTTTAGGACAGAAAGAAGTGTGTGTTTCATGTTTCTCTTGGGACAGATTCACTAGCAGTGATTTGATCAGAAAGAAGTCTCCTTCACTTCTGCAATGTATAATGAAGGAAAACTGAGCTGCAAGTTAAAGATGAAGGTGAAAGCTTGACCCTAGTGAAATTAGTGGGAATTCTGCCATTGGTTTCAAAGGGGCCAACATTTCAACCAAGATATAAACTTTATTTCATTCCGCCTTGTTCTAGGACTTACTCAGGAGCAATGCTATGTATGAAGTTGATTTTTTTTTCTCTGTCCAAACTGAGAAAAAAAAATAAATAAAACAACATCCAGTCAACCAAAACCCACTGTTTGTTTTGCTAAACCAACAAAAAATCAGAATACATTTTTTGTCAGCAGAGGTATTTCTTCTGACACAAAGTATATTGTTTGTGGGTCTCAAATCTTTTAGGCTTCTGTCTTCATTTATTAATGAAAACAGTTCTTCAAGCAAAACCAATTAAATGTCTTTGTTTAAAGATGTCAAAACAAATTGTTTAGAGTTTTGTAAATCTTCTATCTCCCAAAGCTTTTGCCCAAAAGTGCTTAGCAAACTCAAAAGGGATTCATCTATGTTCTTCAGTACCTTCACTTTTTCAGAACAAAACCCTTTTCTGGGAAAAAACAAACAAAAAATAAAACAAACAAACAAAATCCCCACCCAGACAAAAGAATAGAAATATCTGCATGATTTCAATGTGATCGGGACAAAAAGAAAAAATTTATATTAGCTTTGAAAGAAGTAATGACCATATTAAAACTACTTTATCTGGTAATGAATTTGAAATAATATTTTCAACGTGAAAATTTAGCATTTGTTTTTGTGTGTAAGCGAGTCACAAATAAAAGAGGACTGTGGGTGAAAGTTGTGATGTAAGTGATAGAATCAAGTATAGTTGAGATCCTGGTGCCTCTAGTTCTGAAAATATATTTGCCTATAACTGCTTCAAAAACTTTTTAATAAACCTCCCACTTCCTTCAGTTACAGGAACAATGTCATAGTAGCACAGGACATGCACACGGTCATAGACAGCATCACAACATAATCCCACTGCATACGGGTGAACCGTTAGAGCTTTAGTATTTGGAATTGATTTGGATTTTTGGCCTTTTTCATTTCATATGTCAATATAATGTAGATTTGAGCAGTTCAGACTTTACACAGCTCTAGTAGAAATGGAAAGTCCTAACCACAGATTAAATCATCTGTATTTTATTATGAATAGTCAGCTCTGTTGAGAAAGGACATTTGACTTTGCAATGTGGTAGATATTAGCAAACACTTAAGAGAAACCACAAAACTTCATGTATTTGCCTGGAGTAAGCCTGCAACATCTGCTCGAACCCTTCTGGGTCTACACTGTTAAGAACACAAGTCAGCTTGTTGGTCATTCCTCTGAACTTGAAGCCAGATGAGCAAATCCAAGCCATTTCATGGTACAATCACTCTAATCATTTCAGCATGGTTACTAGGTTTTGTGCAGAGGACGTGAGCTTCAGAAAAATATTAGGCAGCACTTCCCTCCCTCACAAAGATTAAGTTGTGTGAGTTGCAGAGCTCTGAGAAAAAAGCCCTTCTTATCTGTCTGTCTGGCTTATTATTCGTTTATTAGGTTACATTCCCAGGCCTTGTAGTTCAGTTTCATGTATTTAGCACTACTGGCTTTTTTGTTCATGGCCTGAAATTGCCCATTTTGTGTTTTCACTCAAAGGAATGACTACTATGGATACATATGAATCACAATTTGTAAGGATACTTTTTTATGATATAATATTTTCAGAACTACTATGACTGTACAAATACCCGTACTGGGTGGAACTGTGTTTGTTTAGCTGGCAAGATCAGCCCTGACAGGTGAGCGAACAGGGATTTTTTTCCTTGGCTATTACTGTTTGTTAGCTGCTGTGCTTCTAAAGTCACAGGTTATATGCAGATAGCTAGGGTGTCCTATGTGTTTCACAATCCAAAAAAAAGACACAAGGTGGTAAACAATGTCAGCAGACCATGGAAAAAGAGAAGCATTACAGGAGTTTAAAAAATTTATTTGTTCTGTAAGGTTTCAGCTGTGTTGTTAGCTATTGTTCAAATCTTGCCTTTTATTTTGCTGATTTTGGTTTGGAACATTTTAATTTGCTCATGTCACAGATATAACTTAATGATAATGGGAACAAAATCTGTTGTCCACCTAAGACAAAAAGAAGTTCTCTGAGTACAGAATGATAAGTTTTTTCCAGTACTGTTTTATTTTGGAAATAATATTTTCCAGGTGTCTGCATACAACTTTCTGTTTTGAAATGAGGTAGACAAAGTGATGTTTCTTGAAACCTGAGTATTGATATGTAAAAGTTATATTCTTAAGGGGAATTTTAAAATCTGATCCAAACCTTTCATATGGGAATTTTGTCAAGGTTTCTGCAGAGACTGAAGCCAAATTAGAATTCGATTTTTAAAGAAATATCTTTCTATATGAAGTGGAAACGCCTGCCCAACCCGCCCAAGTTTTCTTCTAGCACAGCAAAAGAAAAAATTAAAAATATGCCTCATTTTTTTTCCCAAACAGAAAAACTGTGAGGGTAGAAAGGGAAACAAGATATCAAGAAAATTCCAATATTTGTAAAACATTCTCTTGTAACTAAAAGAAATAAGGTACTGTGTAAATATGTTCCACAAATGCTTTTGCTCAATATAACCACTTCTGGAGATCACCAAGCAAGTGTGTATCTCATACAGAGCACAAATAATAATGACTGGATATGAATGAAGTTGAATAAATATTATCCTTTCAACATTCATCAAAATCAAAAAGAGTCCTCACAAAAAGCTGGATACCTTATAGTAAAGTAAGAAATATTATATTTTCCAATTATCTTTTGTCAAAAGGAGGCAGCCAGGACCATTTCTTTCAATGTTTTCCAGAAAAAAAAAGTGATTTTGGCCCAAGTCTGAGCAAAGGGATTTGTACTGAAAAGGAATTGAGAGAAGCTGTAGATAACCGGCCATAAATCTGAGTTAAAACAAAAGAGATCTGGCTACCAATTATCTCATTAAACCACTGCAATTACCAATGGAAGCTGAAAATCTCAACAAGTAGAAAATAATGATTTGTATGACAAAAAACGAAGGAACAGAAAGGCATAAAGAATCCAAATATGTAGACTGTCCGCACATGTGCTTTAAAGGAACAGCAGCAGAACCATGTGCTGAAACAGTGGTGGTGAGTCAGCAAGTGGCACTCTGCCAGGCACAAACCTGTAAGAGAATTTGACCTTAGTGTCAATAAAAATGGAGACCACTGGTGGCTTCTGTGCTGCAGCTGCCATGGGAATCCCCTGAGGACAATTAATGAGAAAAGCCCTGAGGAGGCGAGGTGGTGCAGGCTGTCCCTCACTGCCTGCATTGACGGGAGAACTCCAGCCAAGGCAATGCGTGACCATGCTGGAGAGGTAGCCAGGGACAGTTCACCTAATCCCTTGGGTATTTGTGAAATGTCAAAAACAGAGAGAATATTGATTTAAACTAGCAATCCCATTGATTTTGAAGTCTTGCAGGATTTTTCCAGAGGAACATCTAAAGAACTGAACACATGTTGTGGTCAGTTTCAGGCTTGGTAAATGCCCCTGCTTTCACATCTCACACCTGTATTTTTGTCAAGCAAGGGAGTATATTTTAGATATCACATTTATTCCTCAGCCCTTCACAGCTAGAGGAGGAGAAGAGGAGATCATTTTGTCCTCATTTGATTCCCTGCAGAAGGGGAACTAACCTGGCACACATGGAAAGGTATACCCCAGATCTTCTTGGTAGTTTGCAGACCTACACTAACAACTTAGTTTTCTCTGCACAAGAAAAACATACAAAAACATGAGTGCAATGAACTAAACCAGCAGCTGTTTGCTCTCCAGTTCTGAAGGCACCTCCCAGTTTGTTGCTCATTGTTTCTGGAGAACTTTTTATCTGTTGTTATCACCTCTTCACTGCCACGAGGGAATCATTGTAGTCAGCTCCCACAGCCTGTGCTTCCCATATTCCTCTCATAGCTTCAGCTAAAGCCAATTCCTAAGAGCTTACACAGAAACTTAGGTTTCCTCTGGTGAAACGATTCTTAAACGAAGCTACTAGAGCTGAAGGTCTAAACCAGAATGTAAACTCCCTCCAGTAAGCAATTTTGACACGATGCTTGATGAAAAAAGAGTGGATAAGCAGTCTCAAAAACAGTGATTACAGATATCATTGATTACAGATATCCACAATCTGTCTTGATATTGTGCATGTGTGAGTAGCCCATAACCCAGTGTATTATTATAGGGGGATATTGTACACGTCTCATGCATGCTGCAGAAGATAAGTTGCAAACCACCTAAGCAATTGTTCCACAATTAATGGCCCTCCTGGTCTCCTAAGGGCACTCTCCACTTCTGTTGCCAGACTCCACCTCACTCCAGAGCTGTTCCTTTAGTTGCAGGATGGATTTTAAGGGTACGGTTCTCTTCCAGTTCAATGTGATTATCTCAGCAGGTCTGAGTTTAATTCAGCAGATCTGGTCTCTTTCAAACATAATGAGAAAGTTAACCACTGATCAACTGCTTTTCACAAAGTAGACCATTTCCTTAGGAAAAGACTGGAAATAGAGTTTCTATGCACAAGTATCAGGTACCTCCTTCAGAACTGGGCTCTCTCAAATACAGGACAGAATTTTTTAAGTACTCAGAGTCAGTACAAGACCTTGCAGAAGAAGTTTTATGCATGTTCAGTTCCTTTTTCTTCCACTTTTTCTTTTTAAAAGAAACAACAACTATGTTTGTTCTTCTTTCTCTCCCTCAGAATGAAGTTTTCACAAGCTGGTCACCAGTGACATGAAGCTTCCTACCTGTGAGGTCAGAAATGCAAATCTCCACTTGAGGTTAATACTATTGACACATCAATCTGCAAATGCTCTTTTGTAGATCTGGCATTGCCTCTGATACAAGGAATGAACGTTTGGACAGAACATATTTTCTTCCATATGTATGCTTTGCTTGCAGATGAAAAAATATTTGGGAAGTCATAAAGTCACTATAGGGAAAGTTTCAAGAGCCATTGCTGTAAATTAACCAGAAATCTGCCTCTCTCGGCTACCTGAAAGTTAGAATCATAACCATAGAATCATAGAATGGCTTAGATTGGAAGGGACCTCAGAGATCATCTAATCCAATCTCCCTGCCATGGGCGTGAAAACCTCTCAACTAGACTAGGTTGCTCAAGGCTCCATCCAACCTGGTCTTGAACAACTCCAGGGAGGGGGCAGCCACAACCTCTCTGGCCAATTTATTCCAGAGTCTTGCCATCCTTGTACTAACGAATTTCTTCCTAAGATCTAATCTAAATCTATTCTTCTTCAACTTAAACCCACTTACCCTTGTCCTATCAGTGGACACTCTTGTAAAAAGTCCCTCTCCAGCCTTCCTGTAGGTTCCCTTCAGCTATTGGAAGGCAGCTATTAGGTCCCCCCAAAGTCTTCTCTTTTCCAGACTGAACAATCCCAGCTCCTGCAGCCTGTCCTCGTAGCAGAGGTGCTCCAGCCCCTGGATCATCCTTGTGGCACCCGTCTGGACTCATTCCAACAGAACCACATCCCTCTTATGGTGGAGACACCAAAACTGGACGCATTATTTGAGGTGGGGTCTCCCAAGAGCAGAGTAAATGGGGAGAATCACCCCTCTTGACCTGCTGGCTACGCTTCTCTTGATACATCCCAGGATGTGTTTGGCCTTCTGGGCTGCGTGAGTGCACTGCTGGCTCATGTTGAGCTTCTTATCTATCAACACCCCTAAATCCTTCTCTTCAGGGCTACTCTCAACCCACTCTGTACCCAGTTTATAATTGTGACTGGGATTGGCCTGACCCAGGTGCAGGACCTTGCACTTTGACTTGTTGAAGCTCCTGCAGTTTGCACTGGCCCATTTCTCAAGCCTGTCAAGATCCCTCTGGTCTGAAATGAATGCCTATGAATCCTTTATAACCAGCAAAGGAGGTCTGCCACTCTCCAGAGGGATACTGTATGCCAAACTTAGGTGCCTAAAATCATGTACATTAGGCCCAGATCCCATCCTATATTTCCAGATTTTTTATTTTAGCCAAGCCCAGAAAGTTCATATATTTTAGGACATGGTTAGAATCAGAATCTAATACTTATCCATGTCTTGTGTATTTCAGTTCACTGTGTAAAGCCTTTTACAAAAACATCAGCTTCCATTTAAGTAGCATTAAAAACAACTAGATTCTCAAAGAGCTTAATGAACTTAACTTTAAAAGAAAAGACTCTTGTCTGAGGGAGAGTGAGAAATTGAAAGCATTGAAAGTTTCTGTAATTTCATCCTCAAAGTTACGTGTCTTAAAGAAAAGACTCAGAATCTTTTTAAGAGTTCAGTCCCATGAATAATTCATGATAATTTGTCTGAGACCAAAGTACCATTCTCAACACATCCTAGCTTTGGCTGGTTTTGCAGTCAAACTGATCTCAATATGTATTTTTTAAGTAACTCCAGTGGAAAAAATCCAAATTTCCTTTTCTAAGAGGTTCCAGGTTAAATTCTGAGGTTTAGACTGCCTTTGACTTCTGAAGGCTGTGGCAGAGTGAAGAATACCAGAGTGCAAATCTGATTTCTTTGGGGGCAGACATGACGTAACCAGATCTTTAAAGGGATTGATACCTGACCCAGCAATATGAGTTTTACTTAGTCATCATATTTTGCTTCTAAATATAAAAGAAATTTAGGGAAAGGTCTGAAGTAGGACTTGGATGCCTAAAGCAGAATCTAGGTAGATTTCAGGTGCCAAAATCCAAAGCCCAGTTAAAAATCTCTTTCCAACTGGTGCTGTGTTAGCTATTGTGTCACTTCTTCCTTGACTCACCTCAAAGCATTGGATCTGTGTTGTTCAGCCCCACACTGATGCCCAGAGGCTCCTAGAGTAACCTCTGCGGCCCTCTGCCTGTCTTAGAGAACCAGCAGAACATGCATCTAAAAATCAGGTTTCTCCAAACTAGCCGTTGTACTGTTTTAATCCATCTCTGGGCAAAGACTGCAGAGAGGCAGAAAAAGCAGTATGTGAGCATTTCTGAAATCAAGAGTCTCCTCTACACGTAGCCAGGAGAAGTGGGAATATTCTCATCTGCAGTGTAGCACACTTACTGCAAAGCAGTTCAAACCCTTTATTAATGATTTTATTAAAAGTACTATCAGTAAAGTTCTGGTGCTCATCAGTGCTGGCACTCTGCTTTGAAATACTATCAATCTTCCAAATAAATGCAAATGTTTCCAACCATTATTAGTAAGTCTTGTGCTGAGCAATCAAATTGGAGACACCTGTGTGTACCGGGAGCTGCAGGCAAAGGGGCAGCCAAGCCAGGCCTTTGTACCTAGAAAGATTTCCCTTAGAAATTGGACTATTCTTGGATACATTTACATGCTTTGACTAAACAGCTGTGTTGTGCAGTTTTCCTTTCCAACTGCAGCTTCTGTGCACAGCCTGCTATCAGAGAAGTGCCAACACAATTCCTGTGGTGCATTATGCTTAAAAAAGTAACCGAACTATTAGCCAATGTGGTTGGGCTGTCACGTAACAGTTAATATTTAAAAAATAGTTCTCTTTACCCAGTCATTTGGGGGGGTCATAGATATCCTCTTAGATGAGTTTAATTATTTTAATAACTATTTTCAGAGAGCAATTGGGTTATACATATGAGATCAGAGCAAATGGCAAATACTAACATATGCTAACATGTTACACTTTTATACTCATTTTAGAAGAACCAGGAGAATATCTACACATGAACTTCCAGTACCTGAAGGGGGCTACAGGAAAGCTGGAGAGTTTATAGTTTATAAGAGCCTGTAACAAAAGGATGAGGGGCAATGGTTTTAAACTAGAGCAGGGGAGATAAGACATTAGGAAGAAGTTCTTTACAAATAAGGATGATGAAACACTGGGACAGGTTGCCCAGAGAGATGGTGGAGGCTTCATTCCCGGAGGCACCCAAGGTCAGGCTTGATGGGACTCTGTGCAACCTAATGTAGTTAAAGATGTCTCTGCTCACTGCAGGGGAAATGGACTATCTGAACTTTAAAGGTCACTTCCAACCTAATGCATTCTATGATTCCTTGATAAGTTTTCATTATTTTTTCCAGGCTAATGCATATCTACAAATGTTCTGACTCTTTTTTAGTCTGAGAGGTTATTTTCTGAGGCAAAGATAAAATGTTTATACATTTGAGGCCAGTGCTTGCAGTTTTGATAACTATAATAGTTATTATACAGCTTAACAAACCTTCTGCTTTAGAGCATAAATTAAGTGGTTTTTTTAAAACTGTCTTTTAATCCATTGAAAATATTTCCAGTGGCTTCAGAAGGAGTTGTTTAAGCTTCCAGGATGGTAAAGTCTTTCTCCTCCTCAACATAAATTATTGCTGGGCTGGAGAGCAACTTCACCAGAAGATAATGTTCCTTCTTTTACAATAACCACTACTGATTACTGGTATTTGTCAGTGTTGAAAGCTGGTTTTTGAGCTAGGTGAAACAATGGCTTTATTCAAGAAAATATTTTTTCTAACTAAGAATGGAAAGATTTTGTCTAAGGTAAACTAGAAAAACGTATCACAGAATCAGAGAACAGCAGGGACTGGAAGGGACTTCTGAAGATCACCTAGTCCAACCGCCTTGCAAAAGCAGGATCACCTAGAGCAGATCACACAGGAACACGTCCAAATGGGTTTTAAATGTCTCCAGAGATGGAGATTCCACAACGTCATTATGCAGTTTGTTCCAGTGCTCTTTCACCCTCACAGTAAAGTTGTATATCTTTACGTTTAGATTGAACCTCCTGTTTTCCATTTTGTCTGTCATTAAAGCTATTTTCTACTTCATGTGTTAGCTTTATTGGTAAAATATTTATTCCTCATTTATTAATAAGTAATAATGAGTAATCAAGGTATTGCAATAATGTTTGGACTGTGATTAATCTCTAGGGTAATTTGCAAATGCTAACCTTGTGTAAAAAATAAGCTACGTTTTTTCGCAGTAGTTGGAAAAGATCACTAGAATTACAGATAGTAGTAGTTACTGGTCAAATGAGATAAAATCAGTTCATTAGTATTCTCTGTATTTTATCAAAATAGACTCTGTTAATGTGCATAGACCATATTTCTAAGTCTCACAGCCCACACAAAATGCTGCATGTGACGTTCATAGGAACCCAGGAGCTGATGTGGGGACACTGTGAGGTTACAGAAGAAATGAAACCCCTTCAACCCAGAGTTAATGCACGGCAGTGTTAATGCCTGGCTTATCTCTGTTTTAAGCTAATTTAAAATTTCTGTGATTATAATGCATGTTAATAACTCAAGCACTGCACCTGCCAATGTAGGAAGACACTACTTCTGTGCTTGGTATCAGAAGATCAGAATTTACCAGCGCATGGGAGGCAGGACCCAGGCCACTGCCCCAGCCAGCTCATGTTTGTTATCAGTTTCCACGTAGTCCTGTTATACCCAAACTGAACAAACTGGGAACAGTGGGTCAGTGAAGATGAAAGCTTGAAAACCCAAGCAAGGTGTGTAGAGAAGGCCAGTGCAGGACAAATTCAGACATACCAGATACAAGTATTAAAACCTGCCTTAGCTTTAGCTGCTTTAGAACAGCATTTTTCTCTGGCAGACATAGCTAATGCAGCCCAGTCAGTTCAGCCTGAGCCCTACTGTTTCTGCATATACAAATTACATTGTGCCATGTAGATAAAACCACAAAAGGCCTGGAGATGGATGTTGAACCAGGACCAAATAAAAAGTAGGCTTAATTCAATGATTCATTTTAAACATTCTGTGTGTATTTGTGCAAAATAGGTGCTGGACACAAGGAAGTTTGCACTACTTCTTTAAGCACTAGTAGGCTGTACTGTAAGCACTGGCCATTGCTCTTTTTAGCTGCAGTTATAATTGATGGAGACTTCACAAATGCCAACACTTTCCCATCTTTGAGAGCACTCAGACAAACAGTACGTTCACAGATCTTACGCATGCAGGACTGCCCGGAGCAGGATTGTGATGAGTCTTTGGGATCCAGAACCACAGAAGAAGACATCTGCCATGGGTTTGCACCATGGCCTTACCTGCGCTATGGGATTTGCTGTGTAGTTCAGGAAAACCATTGCCATTGCTTGGCTAAAGTTTTGACCACTACTATAAGAGCCACTACTACAAGAGCCACTACTACATATTTTCCTCTTCAAACAAGATCCCACTTTTCTGCTCTGCTTTCCCAGGCTTTTATCATCTCTCTCACTTTTCTGCTTGCAAACCTTTTTTTCCCCAGAGTCAGCTGTGAATTGTGTTAGACATAAAACCACCTAACCTGCTTCCTGTGGATCAGTTCAATGTTTTGCAAGCCTGTGGTCCTCAGTTCACAGAAGTAACAAATGTCTCAATTTTGCTCACATTGAAACAAAATCCAAAAGGTCATCACTTCATAGGAGCATCACAAGTCTTGACTTTGAGGCACATTAAAACAAAAACCTAAGTGAGGTGCCCTAAAACCAGCATGATTTAGGAAAATGCAGAGAAGCTAGTTGCTTTCCACAGAGAGGGGGCAATGGATATAATAATATAGCAGAGCATGACAAGTCTTGTTTTATTTCCCCAGATATTGGTATTGAACAACTAAGAGTGTCTGTAAACAAAGAAACACTCCCTAAATATGCTGACTTGGCTGAACTTGCACTGTACTCTCATTACTGGCCAGTAAACCTAGCAAATGCACAACATTCAATATGGAAAGGTAGGCTTCATCTTAACCAGATGGCATACCAAAGCAGCAAAAACGTTTGTTATTGCCACAGAACATAATCTCAACTTTCCCCCGAAACTGTGTTGAAGTTATTGAAATATACATGAGAAAACCCATGTACTCACCCATAGTGAGTTTACTGTGATTTCTTCAGTTGATGACATATCTAACATATCTTTCAACTACCCTGTTACGTAGAAGCCATGGAGAATTCAACATCTTTTTCAGGGACATGGACAACGACATGGAGTGCACCCTCAGTAAGTTTCCCAATGACACCAAGCTGTGTGGTGCCGTGGA
>NW_009711152.1:1021-1545 GCF_000703405.1 Apaloderma vittatum | reverse complement strand
TGAGTAGGAGTGTAGCAACAACCCCACGTGGTTGGAATCAAGAACAATGTGCTGGGTTTAGGCTCTCATGCAAGAATCACCTTCAGCAAGAGGTGGGAGTTCATCACAGGTTGAGGCCACAGTGGTGAGAAGGCTTGAGTCCTTCTTTGGGGAGGAGGCACAATGAGTGCAGGGCTTGCTGAGTGTGGAGAAGTGAAAGGATTCATGGGACACCTAAAATCATCCTTGGAGTAGCTCCAGACGTTGACCTGCATCAAGTGAGTCTATTCATCCTCAGAGAAGCAAAGAAGTTCAAACAGCAAAGGGGCACCTCAAACATGACTAAACATCTTCAATGCAAGCGCCTCTTGACAATCACTGTACAACCATCCCCCAGATATACCCTCCTAAAACACCCCCTGAGCTACATCTTACATCTTTGCGTCCTGGGGAAAGTATCTCCAGCAAAAAACATGATGGGATGCAGCAGAACTTTAATCATTCAAAATAGAGAAATTGGGTTCCTCCAAGGAGGTAACGCAATG
>NW_009711152.1:377-989 GCF_000703405.1 Apaloderma vittatum | reverse complement strand
TGTGTGTCCAAGAGACATCCCGCAGGGTGTCCACCTGCATGACCGACAGAGCCAGTGGGCCCAGCAAGTCCTCCCGGGTCTGGCTTGTTGAGTTTCACAGCCAAGGTGTTCACAAGAGAATAAGGTAGGACATCCCCAGAGCCTTCATCAGCAGCTTTAGCAGGGGAGGCCCCTCCTGCCACAGTTGAGGCCGCTGATGCCGGAGAGGCCAAAGCCCCCAGAGTTGATGGGCACTCCCTCGGAGCTGAGGATGCTGCCAACGGCAGCGGAGGGAGCCCACGGCGGTGTTCTGGGGGAAGGAGCTGAGGATGGGTCCGGGCAGGGTCACCACCACGGGGGAGGGCTGGATGACGACGGTGGAGTCCTGGCACTGCCGCACACAGGGCTCATTGCAGCTGTTGGCCAGCGGGGTTGGGCCGCAGGGCTGGCAGGGCAGGCACGGGTTGTAGCAGGACATGTTTTTGAGCTCAGTTTCCACCTAAGACATAAAAAAGGGCGAAACAGTTCATGAGCAGTGGTTACAGCATGAGCTGTGCCACTGGCCTCCCCTTCCCCTCAGTCCAATAGGGCACTGCAAAGGTGAACAATGGCTTGGGAGGCAGTTAAATCGTG
>NW_009711152.1:0-334 GCF_000703405.1 Apaloderma vittatum | reverse complement strand
GCCTCAACTCCCTTCCCTCTCACAACTTCTGCCCCTTTCCCTCTCCCAGGGCAAGCAGCACCACGAAAGAGCTTGGGACAAAGGGACTGGCACGTGCAGGGAAATGCTAAAGGGGAGGTAGGATGAAGAGAAGAAGGAGAAAAGGCATCAGACCCACCTTGTTCCCAAGGAGATGCAAGCAAGAGGAGTGGATGAGAGAGAGAGGAGAAGGACTCGCTTTTATACTGCTCCTGCACCGCCCCAGGCCCACAGTCACTGCACGCGGGCAGTAATTTTCCAACACATTCACCTCCAAAGCAAAATATCCTCCCTAATGGCACACCTAGTGTTTTGT
>NW_009711151.1:0-11847 GCF_000703405.1 Apaloderma vittatum | reverse complement strand
AACCTTAAGCTCTTTGAAATATTTTCTCCCCTAGAAGAGTGGAGAAGGGGGAGTGAGAGAGCGGATGTGTGGTTACCTGGCTGCTGGCCAGGGTCGAATCATTACAATTTAAAATTAGCATTCCCTTGAAAGTTGACAGCTGGATCAAGGAATACTCTGAAACAGATGTGAATCATTATGAAGATCTAAGACTTTTCCTTTTCCTTTTCCTTTTCCTTTTCCTTTTCCTTTTCCTTTTCCTTTTCCTTTTCCTTTTCCTTTTTTCCTTTTCCTTTTCCTTTTCCTTTTCCTTTTCCTTTTCCTTTTCCTTTTCCTTTTCCTTTTCCTTTTCCTTTTCCTTTTCCTTTTCCTTTTCCTTTTACTTTTCCTTTTCCTTTTCCTTTTCCTTTTCCTTTTCCTTTTCCTTTTCCTTTTCCTTTTCCTTTTCCTTTTCCTTTTCCTTTTCCTTTTCCTTTTTTAATTTTTTTTTTATTTTTTTTCCTTTTCTTTTTTTTTTCCTGATAATTTAATAATGAAATCCAAATATATAAATTACGGACCAAATAAAGCCCTATTTGTAGTACTGTAAATAGACTGTGACCTAAAACATTTCTTCAACACTCTATTTTGTTAACAACATCAGATTCAGATCATTGGCTCATATTACCTGGAGACAGAAAGAAAATTGGTTGAACTAATTTAGAAATTTGCAAGACAGGTAATTCATGTTTAAGACTCCAGAAAATGTACTCCATGTTTCATAATAGGAGCTGAATTGCTCAGCTGATATACAGATGATATGCAAATATAACTTTTATTTATACAATAGAGGTATAAAACAAATCCAGATGGAAATGAGAAATCTCATCTATCAAACCAAAGACTATTCATAGGCAAAATTTCATTTGTCAAGACTTAACATGCATGCAATTTACATAAATCACATCTTTTTTGCATAAAAATAAGAAAGCTTA
Source organism: Apaloderma vittatum (assembly GCF_000703405.1). Lineage (NCBI taxonomy): Eukaryota > Metazoa > Chordata > Aves > Trogoniformes > Trogonidae > Apaloderma > Apaloderma vittatum. The sequence goes on along the minus strand of NW_009711151.1, from coordinate 10,894 downwards.
CAGAGAATATATCTTATGGGTACTCGGAATCAAGTAGATACAAACTTTTTATTACATTGACTAAATTTGTCTCTAGATTTAACTTAATGTGTTGTACCAGAGTTATGGTAAGGAAGAACTTACTTAACATTCTGATTATAAAGCATGAAGATGGACATGTTAGATCAGTCTTCTAATATGAAAACCTTTTAATTTGGAGAGAACTTTACATGCCTACCATATGATTTCAGTGTAATATAAGGACTGACTATAACGTCTAACAGTTCTTCTAATATGAAAACCTTTTAATTTGGAGAGAACTTTACATGCCTACCATATGATTTCAGTGTAATATGAGATAAGGACTGACTATAACATCTAACAGTTGTACCACTTCTTGAAACTGAAAAATTATGAAAGTCGATCATAAACTTAACTGATTTCAGTAGAGTTATTATCTTCACTTGTCCCAAAGGCAGTTTTTTCATTGACATAAGAGAAAGTTATATAAAGTTCCAGCGATCAACTGTGCTAAACTACAATCAAGAGCCCAGTGTGAATCACATAATCTAAAACTTATTCTATAAATATCAAATAGATTTGTGCTTTGGGTACAAAACCCCAACCAACCAAACAAAAAAGTCCCCACAACAGTGCTGCATTAATACATATTTTGGTCCATTATGGAAATAGTTTTGTGCTGATATAGCAAAATTATTACCTTCAATTATTTGTCTTCAATGCCTCTGAATTACCTTCCTATTACATATTTCTTCTCTATTCTGAGGTAGTTTTTGTGCTTTTCTAAATTCTACAATTCTACACCTTACAGTAGAAGAAGAAAAAAAAAGTAGAGATATAATTTATAGATATGTTAAGATAATGTTGTTTTCCTTAGCCTTAAATTTTCTAACACAATTATTAATTTTTTAATATGCTATAACAAAAATGGCCAGATATTACCCATCTGTGGTTTTGTTTAGTTTATTAATATAGATGTAACCAGTAGGACTATTACCCTGTAGTATCTATTTTCCAAAATAAAGAAACAAATATACTTGTATCCTTACTAATGTGCTAAAAACAGTAGTGGAGGTTTCACAGCTGCCACAAACTTCTTTCACTGTTCAACTCCTGTTACCATAATAAAATGGTCCTTAGCATCTCTTACATCTGTACCATTTCATTTTAAGGTTAGTGGTTGGGCACAAGGAACACAGTATATTCTTTATTTTTGTCACAGTATGTATTTGAAGATACCCATGTTTACATTAAGAAAATATAATGAAAAGTTCATCATCAGAGTAAAGAAAATCTTCCTAGGTCAAGATACATGTAGGATTTCTTCAGCGTCTTCTTTATTCTTCTTCACTGTTGCTCACCTTAAGGAGAAATTAGGTTGACATGACACAGTTATTACTGTATAAAATGATGCTGACCATTATTTCTTTGTATGTTTTCATAAGGTCCTGGCTTCAGAAATAGTTTGAGTAATGTGGCAAATTGAAATAGAACTGATTTATTTAACTCAAATAGAGTTAAGCATTTATTCTTACCTAGTGTTTTTAAATTTCATACAACCTCCATAGAAGCTCTTGAGCAGTTCATTGTGTATAGTGGGACAAATGTAATTTATACAAAATTCTAGAAAGCTTGCCGTACCCTTTTACACACCTTTGGTCATTTTCTTTTTCCTGCTAAAACCTATCTATTTCACCCGTTAATATCTAATCATCACCAAATTGCAAGCAGTGACATCAATTTACCAATGTAAAATTTCATCATCGTGGCTAGGCTTCGCAAACGAAGATATGGGAAGGGCTCTACCCACACTTGCTACAAGCATGCTGATGGCTAAAAAGGCCAATAAAGGATAGGCAAGTCCAGTTGCAAAAGGCACAGCGGAAAGTCTCCTTAGATGGTATCGGCGAGGCATGGTTCTTTCTGCGTTGTCTTTTTTCCTCAAGGTTAATTCTATGTGCGTTCTCAAAGGAGGCAACAGCGTTGTGGATGGTGTGTCTCCACTTGTCCCGATTGGAGGCCAGAGTGAACCACTGATGGTAGTCAATATGGTCAAAACTGAGGTATTGTTTCAGAGAGTCCTTGTATCTCCTCTTTGGGGCTCCTCTGTTGGGCCAGCCGGTGGCGAGTTCACCACAGAGCACAACCTTAGGGAGGTGGTGATCCTCCATCCTGGAGACGTGCCCTGCCCAGCACAGCTGTGTCCTCAGCAGCATGGCCTCAGTACTGGTGAACCCTTTCCCCTTTCAAGGACAGTAACATCAGTCACGTGGTCAGTCCAGTGGATGTTTAGGATTGTACGGAGGCAGCGCTAACGGAAGCGTTCGAGGAGTCGCAGGTGGTGGTGGTAGATGACCCATGATTCAGACCCATATAAAAGAGCAGACAGTAAAATGGCTCTGTATACACTAATCTTTATACTTTTCTTCAGGTGTTTATTGCACCAGACTCTTTTAGGGAGTTTTCCAAAAGCTCTGTGTGCTTTTGCTAACCTGTTGTCTATCTCTTTGCCAATCTTACCATCCGAGGAAAAGATACTTCCTAGGTAGTTGAACTGCTGTGCCATTTGCAGCCGGACTTGCCTATCCTGCATCAGCCTTTTTAGCCATCAGTGCGCTTGTAGCAAGTGTGGGTAGAGCCCTTCCTATATCTTCATTCACGAAGCCTAGCCATGATGATGAGGAGTGATAGGACAAGGGGCAATGGTCTATGGCCTGAAACTGCAAGAGGGTAGATTTAGATTAGATATAAGGAAGAAATTCTTCACCATGGGAGTGATGAAGCACTAGAACAGGTTGCCCAAACAGGTTTTAGATGCCTTATCCCTGGAAGTGTTTAAGGCCAGGTTGGATGGAGCTTTGAGCAACCTAGTCTAGTGGGAGAGTAATGTCCCTGCCCACAGCAGGGAGACTGGAACTGGATGAACTTCAAGGTCCCTTCCAACCTTAACTATTTTATGATTCTATGATTGAATTTTCATTTTATCATATTCTCCTCTGAATAAAACCTTAAGTTGAAATACTAGATGCAACAATTACATAACTTTCTGGGCATAATGGATTGCTTTTCATTATTTAGATGGCATTATTTAGAATAAAGACTTTTTAAATATTTATGTAATGTACTTATCAAGGTGAAGTGCATTTCTTCACTTTTAATATGTGCTAATTTTCATGCCATAGTTATACTGTCATTATGTGACTATGGCAATTACACTTTGTAATGATTTGTATCCTTGCTTTGTTGTGCCAACTCAAATCTTGTGTCCGAAGAAGTTGTTAATAAAGCAGTCTCTGACTATAACATCTCCACAAAGGTTTAAAAACAATTAGGAGTATTTATCAATTTATGTGACACATGAAATATAACACTCATACTATAGCAGCACAGTGATAAATCTTGAAATTTGATAAAATCTTCCTCTTACTACTTTATGTCTAATCAGTGTTGTTTGTCTAACTTCACAACAATTATTCACAGACTAGTTTAACTCGAGAAGATGTTATAGATAACGCTCCTCTGTGAAAATACATCATTCATGTAAAGGAACATATTCTAAACCTATAGCCAATGATTTCCGAGTAAAGAATATCTAATAATATCACATGGAAGCACGCTCCTTTGGTGTTGGCAACAAAAGCTGTTATACTCCACGTTTTCCTTGATGAGAACTTATTGACAATGCTTTTTTTCCCTCTTCCTTTTATAATAATTCTTAAAAAAATCATATATACCTCCTACTTATAAATATATATATGAATACATACACAGCCCTGTACATTTGACATGCATAATATGTAAGCTGAGCAAGTAGAATTTTAAGTATTACATTGACCTTCTTTGATGTAGAGAAAAGAGTTGATGCTATTACAATGTCAACATCATTGCTTATTTTATTTTAAATATCTCTGCCTCAGATTTATCCTTTTTCCCATTTTCTAGAGCATAAATATATATATTAGTTATTCTTAACTATCTGTTAATGAATTTCATAGGCATGCTGTATGCAACTTTTATAAACAGACCAGAAAATCTGAAGCCAGAGCCAAGGCAAATCCATGCCAAAACATTAGTCGATCCATTGGAACTGATTATACACATACAAAAGGGAGAATGCATGGAGTGATATATAAGGTCACTGTGACAGCCAGAAGATAATGCCAAAATATTCCTACTGGCTTGGCTCATTCACGTGTATGGGCACAGAGCTGATTCAGAGCCAAACACTCTGCATGAGCCATACTTAACTTCCTTGGCTTGCCCACCTCCAAAGCACAGCTGTTGTGGCAAAAACAGACCATCAGACATGAATTCATTTTGCTAGTTTTCATCTGCCATGACTTTGTAAGATGTAGACACCAAGGGCAGAGTGCTGTGCTGCTGCTGCTGTTCTGAGAATAATCTACACTACTGAAAAAACCTGTTGGACTCAAATTGCCTATTGCCATGAAGTGTCAGCTTCTGAATAATAAACATGCTCCTAATGAGGTCTAGGCACCTCTAACCCAGATTTTGAAAATGTGACTAGTGATTTTGATTGTGCTACGTGCTGGGGCCCGTCTGGAAGCACCTGAGTGGCCTGATTTGCAAAAACCACCATCCTCTTTGCAAAGGATCAATTAAATCCAGTCTTGAATGGGACCTTCCAAAACCTTGAACGGGACCTTCCAAAACCAGGGTCGTCAAAACCATTAGTAGCTTTTTAACTAGCTTAGCCTGATTAGTTTGAGAGGGAGAGTAGAAATACATTGATAAAAGGTATACTAAAGTTAGAGTAATTTTCCCCTTAGCTACAATAATATCCACAACCAGTTCACCTTTGCTTGACATGCAAAAACTGCCTCCACTCCTCCCAAGGCACAGAAAGTTATCTGGAGTTTCCTCTTATCTATTAATATAATCAACTTTGCAATCCTAAATTACATTAATTCAACTAAGATCAGTTCACACATACATGAATCTGAATTAGACAGGTTAAAACCCAATAAATTCAATGATAGATTTTGGATTTCTACTCACTGCCTTAATTTTTAGATGTTTCTATGGCAAATGAAATGAAAAGCATAGAGTTTGGCATAAGCTTACTGTTGAGTAAAGATATAAACAGTGCCCATAATTACCACCTCTTCCCACTACCCAAAAGAATAATAACTTCATGTGAAAATTTATGTTATGATTGTATGAAAAGAATAGAACAGTTTTCCATCCAGACAAAGGTAAAGAACAAAAATCTGGTGGCCAAGCACTGTGCTCTTAAGTTGATCTGAGTTTTCTTAGCTTTGTCCATCTACACTGATTTTCTATAGGAATTTCTATAGGGGTTCTGAGAATATTTTCTGTTTTGAAAGAAATAGCTCATGTGTTGCCTGGGAGGTGTCCCTGCCCATGACAAGGAGTTTGGATTAAATGATCTCTAAGGGCCCTTCCAGCCTAGGTCATTCTATGATTCTATGATTCTATGATTCTATGATTCTATGATTTCTCTTAAGACATTACATAGTTTTGTCAAGCATACATTTTGCCTTTTCTTCAAGGAAAAAATGAAAGATTAATTTATTACAGAATATGATTCAATTTTAAAGCTGTTAATTAATCGTTGTTTTATGTTTAATTGATTAATAATTCCTTATTTATGCAAAACTCCTGAAACATTAATACTCTACAAACAATTCATTTTCATATTCTTGTCTGAAGTAAATCCTTCAATAATAATCAAAGTTAACCCTTGGCTGCTTCAGCTTTTTTCCTTGAAATCAAAACACAAACTCATGAAAACTATCTCACAGACTTTGTGAAAAATTTTTGGTTATATGTTGTAATATTCTTTAAAGAGTTTGTCAACAATGTTTTTACAATTTGTTTTGCAATTGCTGCGTTATTTTAGTAAAGCAAAAATAGTGCCAAAAGTTCATACATTGTCAAATTTAAAATGCAGGTGCATTTATATCTGTAAAAGCAATCTAGCAATCATAAAATGATAGAAAGGTTTAGGTTGAAAGGGACTTTTAAAGATTGTCTACTCCAACATGCACAGGGATGTCTTTCACTAGACGAGGTTGCTCAAAGCCCCATCCAAGCTGGCTGACACAAGTGGAAAAATAAAGATCCAATGTTCAACAGTGTTAATAAACAAAACCTCAGAGCATCTGAAACCACATCAGTATTTTCTACTATATACAGTAGTAAAAGAACACAGAAGAATTTTAAAATGTTTTATTTTAGACAAAAATCAAATTTCTTCAGGGTGATTTCTACACTGAAAATGTGTCTCATGGTTTGGAGCCTGGCAGGGTTTTGGGAGGGGAGGGGTAGAGTTGCGAGGGATGACTCTTGCGAAACTTGGAGAGACTCCCCCAACCCCAGTTAGGAGTTGGACCTGCCTCTGGCCAGGGCCAGGCCAATCAGCACCTCTGTGATTAGTGTATTTCAGAGGGGAAACCTCTTGGGCCAGTGTCTTTGTCCCTGTTTCCTGTCTCTTACGTTGGGGAGTTGTTTGACTGGAGAAGGGGGAGGTGAGAGGAAAGCAAAGGAATGCAGTCAGTGAGGAAGTAGGAGGAGAAGGGCACCAGAACAGAGTGTTCCCCAGAGTCCCATGGTAAGTGAGACAGCAGGCTGAGACGTGCTGCTGACTGAAGAGATTGACAGCAGTGAAGTATTGAGAATGTAGTAGAACACGGATGATCCCATGCCAGGGGAGCAAGAGACCATGCAGGAGCAAAGGATGCACTTGAAGTGAACCACAACTCTGAGGTGAACCTGTTCTGGAGCAGAGGGCACTGCAGCCCACAGATGGGCCCCACGCTGTTGGGAAGAACTCACATGGAGAAGAGGGATTGTATCCCATGAGATGGATGCCATGTGGCACCAGAGGAAGACTGCAAGGGGCCCTTTTCCTGAGGAGGTAAGATTGCCTTGGACAATGAGTAATGGCCAGACCGTACTCCATACCGTCTGCCCCCGTGCACTGATGCAGGAGAGGAGGCAGCTGGGAAAAAGTTAGGGGTGAGTGGGGGAATTGTATTTAAGATTGGGTTGTATTTGTTTACTCTCATTATCCTTTTCTGATCTAGTTGATTTGGTTAAACTGGTGGTGGTAAACTAAATCTGTGGGTTTCTCCTCAAGCCTACTCTGTTTTTTGCCTATGATCATAAGTGATGAATGAATCTTCTCTGTCCTAATCTCAGTCCTTGAGGTTTTTCCCTTGAATTTTCTCTCTCTCCACCCCTAAATGGAAAGGTTTGGGGGTGAGCAAGTGGCTGCATAGCTCTTATTCCCAGTGGGGCAAGTTCAAACTACAACAGATATGGTTTTGCTAGGTGACTAAAGATTTTGCTTTCTATTTTTATTTCTACTATGGCTATGCTGCTTCTATAAATGTATTCCCTATGTTCTCATAAAGGGTCAAAAGCAGAGCATCTAACATTGCTTGTTTATTATTATTGTTGTTGTTGCTATAGACATCTACTTCAATCTCTAGGAATTCTGTCAAATTTTCATTCCAATTAATATCATTGCACTGTTTGTCTAGTCTAAATCCAATCAAAAGTGAGCCTTCATCATACATAAATAAATACTTTAAAAGATCAACACTTATCATCATAGCATTTAATCCTGTTTTTTTTTTTTCCCAAAAATGGGTAAATGGGTGTATATTTGGATATACCAAGAAAGTCTGCAGGCCAAACTGCTAGGTAATTTCTGAGGGCTTCACAGTAGAAATGATTGTAGATACCCATCTGAAAAAGACAAAATTTTTCCAGGGAAATTTTTAAAGTTATCAATGGAAGTAAAGACTGATTTTTGAAAAGCTTTAATCATCAGACAAAAGTTAAAATAAACTATTCATGTGACCTGAAGTATATGGTATGCTAAATAGAGAAAATAGAGACACCTTGGTATGAGACTAAGGTATGTACAGGTTTTTCAAACGACAAAGCTACACACAGCAAATGTTTGAAATAATTATGTTCAGGTAATTAAGACCAGTACAAGAATTACCTATCAACAAGAATGCTCTTGGTCATTTCTGTTTGGATAACCACTGTCCTTACTTAATTGTTGATCATTTTCTCTCCCATCTCTGATTCTCACTGAAAAGTAGCAAACCTCCGCAGATTACAGGTTAGACAAGGACCTCTATTCTCTGCAGCGAGAAGTCTTCCACTGCCATCATAGAATCATAGAATGGCATAGGCTGGAAGGGACCTTAGAGATCATCTAGTCCAACCTCCCTGTTTTGCAGGGACGCTCCATCTCGACTAGACCAGGCAACACATGGGGACCGAGCGGGAATCGAACCCGCGACATCGGTGTTGATCCTTGTTGCCAGCATCGCGCTCAAACCACTGAGCTAACCATCAGCTGTTTCTTTGTGTGCTCTTGTGTGGTTCAGACCAATATAGAACCAATATAGATGCTTCATTTGGTAGTGTTTTCTTACAACTTCAGTCTTGCAGAGCTGCTTCTTCTTTCTCAACCACCATATGGACCAAGGGCCTCAAAACTGAGGTGGCAGATGTTCTAACAACTACTGGGGGACTATGTCCTGTGGTACATCAGTACCATGGCTGAGGATGCATATGTCAGTCTAAGCAGACCTCACAATGCCTCATCTTTTTTTTTTTTTTTCTTTTTTCTTTTTTTCGCAAGTTGATGTGCAACCTGTTGCCTACCTCTGTTAGCTATGCTAAAGGTGTCTGACCTTCCCTAATCAAGGGTCAGCTGAGACAAAAGCTTCAAGCTCTCTGTGATCAAAAACAGCCGTCAGCTTGTTAGATGCTGCTAGAGCTTGCTACAAAGGTTGACAGAAATAATGGCTAGTGTGGCAACCCTTACCTGGGAGGAGTGGTATCTTCAAGTTCCTCAGAGGGTTTTTGGGAGTCTCTTAAGAATCTCAGATAAAGCCCACAGAAGATCAAGAAAATCTCAAAGCAGAGCCCAGGAAGTCTCTGCAAACTGCTGTGTCTGTTTTGTGCTGTAACTCATTTTCATGGGATAAGGATGAAATGCAATAAAATGTAGATTACACTGAAAACAAATCAACACAAGCTGATTTACCTTCTTAGCTGTGCAATTACAGAGAAATGTTGTAGTCCTGGGTAGAGGTACAAAAGAATTGGATTCCTGCTTCATTTATTATTCTGAGTATGCTTTGTTCTTATAACAGAATATTGTCAAAATACCTGTGTTCAATATGAACAGATTTTGTATTTTTTTGAAGTGGTATGAAAAAGTCACTTTGGAAATGTCCTGTGAAGTGAGTATATATAGCCATTTACATAAGTAAGCAAAGTCTTTCCTTGTTTTGCAAATTCTTGATCAGAATTAAATATTCTAATGTATTTGCTAGAAACCATATATTCATTTTAGTTTACTGAAAATAAATTAAGTAGTGTCTTCCATTTGTACATTAAGCTGTATTTCTCTTTGATAGATTGCTGTAACAGTAAGAAATCAACAAAAGACAAGGAGAAGCCTGAGAAGATAGGAGGGTCATTGCTGGTCATCACTCTTGAAGGGATGCATGATGGTTGGCCTAGAGGAATGAGCAAGTAGTGCTCTGCCAAAAAAATCTCTAACATAAACTTCTGGTGCTGAGTTCTAAATCACAAAAAAAACCCACTCTGCTACAGATACAATTCTCTTTGGGAAGAGAATGAGAGCATGACAGGTACATAGATGCATTGCTTAATCTTCTTGAGGGTGCTCAGATACAGCTATGATAAAAATGAACACAGCACCTTACATGCTGTAGAATTCCCTCACAATCTTATATCTGCATAGTTAATAACTTAAATACAGAGAAAGAAATGAAGTTTATATACTAGGAAGTAAGCTTTCATGAAGACAAATGAAAGCAGTGATCATGATGAAAAACAAGTGGAAAACAGACTGATCTGCATTTTATTGCACAACTACAAAAAGTGAAACTAAAAAAATTTGAAAGAAGACACATTAGAAAAAAAAATAGAATTTGTAAAGAAATTACAGTAGTGCAAACCAGATTAGGTAGACATGACTATTCATTCTCTTCCAATATATTTCCATGCAATTAAGGCAATGTGTGAATGAAAGCAATTTACACATATTTTTGGAATATTTATTGTATTCATAGTCCCACAATAAATATATATATATCCCACACATATATATGTAAATATTCCACAAATATATACATAATATATAGAGGCAGTATTATGACAGTAAAAACAATTAATTTAATTTACATCTGTTAGAGCTGTTAAGTAGGAGGAATTGTCTACAGATTTTTCTGTCTGGAAAGAATGCAGTACTGAAATGTTTAATTTACAGAAGAGTGTACAAACTTAACAGTTAAAGATTTTTTTAATAGATTTTATGAAATTAAATCATGTTATTGATATCTGAAAGGTCACCTGTTGAGAACATTAGCAACTTTCAACAAGTATTGTAGTAAAAATAAATTAATTACCCAATGAATTAAAATTACAAATGGTTCAGGTCTGAGCCTAAATGAGAATGTAGAACATGCAGAACCTACAATTCCAATAAAAATAGGAAGATGTTATGGGAGAGGAACTTATATAACTACAATCAATTTCTTTTTTTATGTTTATTTTACACCAAATAGGAAGAGGGAGGTACATAAAATCTCACTTCACAGGATTCCAAGTCCTGTAGTTGGAGGTGCCAAAATCAGCCAGATACAAGAATACAAGCATGGCTGGAAGCTTTTTTTCCAGTTGTGGGACTTCACTTGTGGCTGCAAACCAAAGATTTGGAATTCAAAGGGTAAAACCTCTTCCTGGATCTACACATCCAAGCTGCCATTTATAAACAGGTTTATGCTTTAATTTAGAAATTTTGAGGGAAAAGAAAGTGTAAGCTGTTATAAATTGAGGGAATAAAACCCAG